>NC_047135.1:36455492-36575492 GCF_009829125.3 Periophthalmus magnuspinnatus | reverse complement strand
CTTCAGAGATTTTGACACTTTTACAGATCACAGAAGCGTCGTAAACGTGAGTGATTGGCAGCTCGAGTGGCAAATGTGTTTGAGCGACGGCATGTGGGACCCGCCCCGCCAATCACGTTCAACAAATCTGGAAAACGCAGAGATTAAAATAACAAATTTAACTGGCCCATAAACCCTGCACCGTGGAGTCATTAAGAAACAAACTGCTCTTATTCACGTAAATGTTTAAAATGATCCTGACCCTGATCCAATTTGCACAGACACATTTGTACTTCAGACTCAATCCTTGTAGTTTTTATAGATCTTTTACTCGACTCGTTTCAGCCGATCGGGACTCGAGCCAAAACCAACGCTGTCACTTTCAATCAGTGAGACCTCCGTTGTCGCCGCGCTCTTTTGGGACTGATTACTCTCTTTCACCGTTTCAAGATGTTTCTCCATCGTGAAAGCTGAAAAAATGTTTCTCTGCCGCGCTGTAATGAGGCTAAAAAGAGGCTAAAAAGAGGCTAAGAATGAGGCTAAAAAGAGGCTAAAGTGAGTCTAAAAAGAGGCTAAAAAGAGGCTAAGAATGAGGCTAAAAATAAGCTAAAGTGAGGCTAAAAAATAAGCGAAAGTGAGGCTAAAAAGAGGCTAAAGTGATGCTAAAAAAGAGGATTAAAAAGAGGCTAAGAATGAGGCTAAAAAGAGGCTAAAGTGAGGCTAAAGTGAGGCTAAAAAAGAGGCTAAAGTGAGGCTAAAAATAAGCTAAAGTGAGGCTAAAAAAAGAGGCTAAAGTGAGGCTAAAAAATAAGCTAAAGTGAGGCTAAAAAAGAGGCTAAAGTGAGGCTAAAAAATAAGCGAAAGTGAGGCTAAAATAAGGTTAAAATGAGGCTAAAATGAGACTAAAATGAGACTAAGAGTGAAGCTGAGAGTGAAGCTGAGCGTGAAGCTGAGGGGGCATTGTTTAAGTTTGACTCACACCTGCAGAGTCATTCCCGTTAAGTTAAAAGTGGAACAAAAACATGAGCGTTGGAGATTCCAGACGCTCGTTCTTGGGTGAACGTTCTCACAGATGTTGGGGTCGTTGCTTCTTAAACAGAGGCTCAGGTCTGTGGACCACTGTATAACATGATCTTAAGTGGCCCGTTAACCATGTGCTGACCTCTGCTGACCTCTCCACCGTTTGGTCCTCTCACTTTGGAGTCTACACGAGTCTTTTCTCATTCGTGTTTTAAATTATTCACTCACTCTGTCTCTGCCTCAGACCAGAACCAAAAACAGAATTTTAAGGAAACAATTTAAACATGATTTATTTCAATATTTCTGGAGCGTCGAGACCAAAGGGAGAGATGACATCACGTCACGTCGCTTTAATGAAAAATGCCACAAACTACAGGGAGGTTCTGCCTGGAGTACAGCCTGGGCCTCGTCTGCTGAGGCCCGGGCCTCGTCCAAGTCCCTCAAATCGTTTGTGGCCATTTTGATGTATTTGCAGGACACACCGTTCTTTTTCCAGTCACTGTGTCGTCTGACCTGAGCTGACCTGTGCTGACCTGAGCTGACCTGAGCTGACCTGAGCTGACCTGAGCTGACCTGAGCTGACCTCAGCGTCTGAAGCAGCAGCTCTTTTTCCGCTCGTTTCCTCCACACGGCCCAGTCTGTCGCCCCCTGGAGGATCGGGTGTCCACACGCCCCTGTAAACGCTTTATGGAAGATCACATGACACCAGACGCACACGTGTACACACACACACACACACACACACACACGACACCAGACGCACACGTGAACATACACACACACACGTGTACACACCCACGTATGCCACCACACACACACACACACACACACACACACACACACACACACGACACCAGACGCACACGTGAACATACACACACACACGTGTACACACCCACATATGCCACCACACACACACACACACACACACACACACACACACTCGTCCTGTTCAAATTCCTCGTGGTTTTAAACTTCGTCTCGATGTCGATTGAAGCTCTGGGTTAAATTGAGTCTTTTTTAAACCTTTGGCTCAGAGTCAGATCGAGCTGAAAATGCACCAACTACAAGAGACACATCCAACTGTTTCAGCTTCGATACGATACTAAAGCGTCAAGTGTCTGTCGATACTCGATTATCAACCGATACCAGAGACTGAAAACAGCATTTATTTCCTTTAAACTAAACATGCTGAGAGTTTCTGGTCCAAACACGTCCTGTAAACGTCTCATTACATCAGTTTAAACGTCCAACAGGAAATCAACTGGACCGATATTTGGAGTCGATATCAGGTCCAGCAAATGTTTCAGTATCGGTGCCGATATCAGAGACCAGTATCGGATCAGTGCGTCTCTAATTCTGCATAAATATAAAGTCAGAGTTAAAGCTAAAGGGGCGTGATGTCAGAGGTTTATGTGAAACGTTCTGTTCTCTATCGAAACAAACTCCAACAAACCAAACTTATATTTGTTCATTTAAAAGACGGAAACTGATGAAATGAAACACATTTATACCAGAACAATCCAGTAAAAGTAAAAACATTTAACCTCAAACAGACGAACGTCCAACAGAAACAGTGAGTCTTTAAACGAGCTCCAAAATGTGAACTTTCAGAAGTGATTCAACCAAAAACTTATGTTGAGTTAACGACGGCGTGTGGGAGACAGCGCGTGAGCGACGGCGTGTGAGCGACGGCGTGTTAGCGACAGCGTGTTAGCGACAGCGTGTCAGCCCCGTGTGCTCCACACAGGAGACGCTGCAGCTCCAGTTACTCCGGCTCTGGACCAGGATCCATTGTGGGAACAATAATCGGAGAATAAGCCTGATCTTTGTTCGGGGCTTTGGCGCTGATGGAAGATGCCACGATGAGTTCAAGGATCGCCGCTCCAAACCCAGAAGCGGGAATAGATTGAGTTGAGTAAAGATAGAGACGGCGTCATTTACAGATGATGGTGTGAATTTAAAGCAGCTGGTGTCGGGGGGATCGGGGGCCCTCCTCCCGACAGCTGCGGTCGATCGACGTCTCTGATGGACGACAGTTGAACAGGAAGCAGTTGTCCAATGGAGAAGCTGCAGGGGAAGATCACACATCAACACGTCGAGGACACACATGTGCTCTGGACACTCTATCTCTGACCACTTATAGAAGCGGGGGGTTTGCGGCCGTCTCATTCTGTGTTGGATAAATATTCGTAGAAGCCCTGGGTGATTGTAATTCATGCAGTGTTTGTACAAGTCCATATACGGTGAAGTGGTTTATGCTAATGCTACAGCCACCGCCTGCCAAAACCGTTCAAACATAAATAAAGTTTAGGTCCAGCGCGTATAGACGAGCCGCTTCACCATCTACAGTCTCACATTTGTTGATAATAAGACGCCCACAGCTGCAGATGGTGAAGATGTTAATGAGGGAACTTTGACACGCCGCATTTTACCGACGTTTATGAGAAAATAGATGATGATCCGGTCAAACACGTGAGCGTCCAGATCTGTCCTCAGAGGAACAGTCCGTGCGGAGGAGGGTTCGGTGGCGTCTCATTGGTGTAAAACGACTCAGGCTCTCGGAGGTTGTTTAGTTTTGCCGTAGTCCGTGTGTTTGTGATCTTCGCTGATGGAGACCAGGATGCCAGGCACCGCTGGGAATGCTGGGAATGCCGGATGGCCTTTCGCAGTGACCTGTTCTGTGCACATAGGTGCTCGTGTGAGATGTTCGTGTTTACTAAACGGACTCATTATGCGGCGCCGCTCTGTTTGAAACATGTGACCTTTGATGCACATTTTCAAGTTTAATTCAAAAAACACAAAACTTTGTTTTTCTAGAGGCTTTGCATTAATCAGTATTTCAGGAACATTGAGTTTGTGGAATGGAGACCAGATGTGACTTAATAAAGTTCTGAATAGATTTCTCTGACATTTTCATATTATTCTGTTGTGTTTGGCCAAACCTCACAAACGCTCGGCCGTTTGTTTCCGCGGCGTTTAAAGGAGCTCTGGACATTTGTCACTGTGATAAGTTTATTATTGATGTTCGTTGTGTGGAGAATCCGCCGTGTGTTTAGCATCTGTCATGCTCTTATCAGAGCCGCCGGGGGCCGCGCTCCTGATCCATCGACCGTCCCGCCGAGTTGATGCCCCCAATTTGTTAAAGAGACAAGCCATAAAAAGTCGATTTCCACGTAAAGGAGTTTGAACGCCGCGTGTCACACATAGATCATCCAGAGGATGTTTCTGCGTAGATCAGTGAGGCCCCGACTAAAAACTAAAACTAAAAACGCCTGAAAGAGAAAAGACTAAAACTGTAAACACAGTTAAACTGAAGGAAACAGGAAAACAAAAGAGACTCATATGTTTTTGAATGTGATCGTGGTGCTCTGTGGACCCTCTGTGGTCACTCTCTGGTCACTCTGTGGGTGTTCTTTGGACCCTCTGTTGCCCCTCTGTGGACTCTCTGGTGCCCCTCTGTGGACTCTCTGGTGCCCTTCTGTGGGTGCTCTGTTTCCCCTCTGTGGGTGCTCTCTGGTGCCCCTCTGTGGACTCTCTGGTGCCCCTCTGTGGACTCTCTGGTGCCCCTCTGTGGACTCTCTGTTGCCCCTCTGTGGGCGCTCTCTGTTGCCCCTCTGTGGACTCTCTGGTGCCCCTCTGTGGACTCTCTGGTGCCCCTCTGTGGACCCTCTCTGTTGCCCCTCTGTGGACTCTCTGGTGCCCCTCTGTGGACTCTCTGTTGCCCCTCTGTGGGTGCTCTGTTGCCCCTCTGTGGACTCTCTGGTGCCCCTCTGTGGACTCTCTGTTGCCCCTCTGTGGGCGCTCTCTGGTGCCCCTCTGTGGACCCTCTCTGTTGCCCCTCTGTGGACTCTCTGGTGCCCCTCTGTGGACTCTCTGTTGCCCCTCTGTGGACTCTCTGGTGCCCCTCTGTTGCCCCTCTGTGGACTCTCTGTTGCCCCTCTGTGGGTGCTCTGTGGACTCTCTGGTGCCCCTCTGTGGACTCTCTGTTGCCCCTCTGTGGACTCTCTGTTGCCCCTCTGTGGGTGCTCTGTGGGCGCTCTGGTCCTGGCGGTGTCATGTTCTCTGGACATTCCCACATGACACAAACAGCAGCGTCGGAGCAGAGGATCATGGGATCATATTGTTGTTTTCAGGAGGAATGTTAATCCTGACACTTTGCTCGGTTAAATGAAGGACACGTTCACCTTGTGCATTTTCAGACAAACAGATAAACAGAACGGCACTCAGGTATTTGTGTTTGACGGACAGCGACCGCGGCGGCGCTTAAACGAACACGCCCACACAGAAGGAGCTTGGCAGAGTCCGAGCGTATTTTTATCCGACTCTTAAACGCGGCCGAGTGGACACAGCTGCTCTGGACTCATCTGAGACAGACTCATCTGAGACAGACTCATCTGAGACAGACTCATCTGAGACAGACTCATCTGAGACAGACTCATCTGAGACAGACTCATCTGAGACAGACTCATCTGAGACAGACTCATCTGAGACAGACTCATCTGAGACAGACTCATCTGAGACAGACTCATCTGAGACAGAGCGGACTTTTATTCAACAGATCAGGGAAAATACTCACTCTGAATATTTGATTATGTTTCAGTCGCCTTCAGTGTTTGACCTGTGTGTGTGTGTGTGTGTGTGTTGTGTGTGTGTGTTGTGTGTGTGTGTGTGTGTGGACAGAGGAAAAGCTTCAGACTCAATGAAACTGGTCCAAGTTTCTCTTTGTCTCTCGTCCCTGTCTCTTGTCTTTTCTAACTCTGTTGGACCTGTCTCACCTGTTGGACACATTGAGTCTCACACTCGTCTCTGTCTCAAACCTGGTCAAACGTGATCGTCCAATCAGATCAGATCTTTTCAGTGACACATTTGAATCGAAGGAGCTCATTGGTCACGTCTGATTTACAAATAAAATCACATTTAATAATAATAATAATGTCTTACACTTGTAATGTGCTTTTTCAAAGCTCCACACTAGACTCATTATTCATTCATTTCACTTGGTGATGGTCAGATACTACTGTAGCCACAGCTGCCCTGGGGCAGACTGACGGAAGGCTGCCAATCTGCGCCATCGGCCCCTCCGACCACCACCTATCATTCGAGCACACACCACTTTCATACTAGGCAATGTGGGTGAAGTGTCTTGCCTAAGGACACAACGACAGAACTTGGTCCGAGCGGGACTCGATCCTCTGACCCACTCAACCACTGAGGTCCAGTGTCGCCCACATTTGTCTCTCCTCAGGTTTTTTCAGTTTTCAGCCTCGTGTTATTTTTATTTTTTCTTTATTCTGTTACACACTGGGCCAGGCCTGTCCCTGATTGGCTAATCCAGCTGTCAATCACACCCATTTGAAAACAGGAAATGAACAGATTAAATCTTGTTTTTCTTGGGTTTATATCTGGATTTGTGATTTGTCCCATTTATTTCTCGCGCTTGGTCTAATTGTGGCTCATTTTACGTCTGGAGCGTTTTCGTCCTGAGTCGGTCGCATTTACCCGCCGAAGTGTTAATGTAATGTGGGCCGTTGTGTGCGGGCCGGCCCAGCCCCCCGCGGCTCTGAACGCTCGGCTTCCCCCCGGGCCGCTCCACGCTCCAGTCACTTCCACACACTGTGAACCAGACCTTCTTATTACTGTTAGTCAAATAATCCAGGGTTTAAAATGGAACCATAATGATAATGTGTCTGATCAGAAACACGTGTGAACGGGAGGAAAATCTGCAAAATGAATCTGTCACGATGTGTGTTTATAACGAGGCTGACGGGGGGCGGAGCCACACACGGGACAGCGCCGTCTGTGCCCACGAACCTCAGGGAGCAGTTCACATTCATGTTTATTTTAGACTTTACCATAAAATGAAGATGAAAAGTTAAAAAGCTGCTCAGGGATAATCCTCCAGACCTGTACTTTTATTTAAAACCTGTGTCTAAAACTTCATCAACTGCAGATTTATTAAAACATTGAGCAGAATCTTATGTTTTTTATAAAGCTGCCTCTTAATACTTACATTTTTTGAAAAGTCTTTGGGAAAAAATGAATAAAAAGGAGGTTCTGGAGCAGGAGACGAGGCTGGAGTCACGTGATCTAAACGAGAGGCAGAAGATTTTCTATTTTTAAAACTATTTTTATTATTATGTCGGACACAGTTCCATTATCTGGAGCTGTCCATGAAAGGTCAGCGTTGGGTCAGATGAGCAAATCATTTCGAAATACAGCCTGAAGAGGAGACACTTCCTGTTTCGAGGCACAGTTTTGAGAGCCTCTTCAAAAGATATTTATATTTAGTGTTGAGTTGTTTGTTTCTATGCCAACGGCGCTCATTTTTCTCCTCTCTGAACCTCCTGGACGTCCGCCCTCTGCAGTTTCTCCTCCCGTAAACCGCTGCGTTTTCTTTTCTATAATAAAAGTACATGTTTCTTATGCGTCAGAAGTGTTTAGCCGATCACGTCTCGCAGGTTTTGTTTCCGTGACCCTCGTGCGGCGTCCCGTTTGTCAGATTGACTCAAACCAGCCGCTCTCTGTGTCCTTTATTTCCTGGACTCACATTTCTGAGCCGCACAGAGGAGCCGTTTTGTGTGGAAGTGATTACGGTGTGCGGCCTGGCGCGTTGCAGGAGTGCGTTTGGCGTGTCTCTGATGCCTATCGCTCTGATTATAAATGTCATTAGTTTGAGGTTTGGGCCTAAAAAAACATGTTTATCTACGAACATGTGAATTACATAAGTGCACACTGTCCCGGTTTGTTCTTTCAGCTCTTCTAGTCTCATGTGTTTACAGTTTTTGTGCATTAAACTTGATTTTGTGTGTCGTTTACATGACCTTGTGTCGGTGGTGTGTGTGTTTTGTACTGGACAGATGCTTGTGGCTCCTGGTCCTGTTCTCTTCCAGATGGACGTCAAACGTGTCCAAACTGCTGAATAAAAAGACGTTTTGGGCTCGTTTAATGGGAGATTTATAGATACAGATTGATGTTGACGTCTTATTTGGCTTTGGAGCTCTTCCCACGCTCCAGGACACACTTACCTCACTGTCTTGTGTAAACTGCTGCATGAATTAGTGTCTCTGGTAACTGTCCTCATGGTAAAGGGGCAGTGACTCACTCTGTTCACTATTGTTTAAACTGTGAAGCACTTAAGTCTCACTTATGGCTCAGGAAAAGGGAGTAACGCTGTAACTGTGAAGCAACGAAACCACAAGCAAAAACTTATACAAATGGACATAGCTGCTGACTCTGTGTCCTCTGTCTCTGTCTCTGTCTCTGCTGCTTCAGACTCATTTTGGTCTTAAATGTTTGTATTAACCCTCTACATGATCCTGGGGTTTTTATTTCACTTTTGTGTCTGTGAATTAAGATATAAACATTAATAACAGACAAATCAGACACAGACAGACAAAATCTCCAAGCTCAAAGACCGAAGAGACTGAAGAGACCGCACACCACAAGCTGAACGTCATGAGCGCTCCTGGAGTCGGCTGTTTCCTGTCGACAGTAAAACGACTCACTCTGAGACTCTAAAGAACAAAGATCAGACAAGTCAAAACTGTGGGATTATTATTAGTCAAATGTGGAGCCGTCGTTCAGATAAATGCTTTTAATGCACAGAAGGATAAACAAACAGGAAGTAGAGTCGCTATCACAGGAAGTAGAGTCGCTATCACAGGAAGTAGAGTCAGTATCACTGGAAGTGGAGTCAGTACCACAGGAAGTAGAGTCGCTGTCACAGGAAGTAGAGTCACTGTCACAGGAAGTAGAGTCACTGTCACAGGAAGTAGAGTCGCTATCACAGGAAGTAGAGTCAGTATCACAGGAAGTAGAGTCAGTATCACAGGAAGTAGAGTCAGTATCACAGGAAGTAGAGTCAGTATCACAGGAAGTAGAGTCGCTGTCACAGGAAGTAGAGTCAGTATCACAGGAAGTAGAGTCGCTGTCACAGGAAGTAGAGTCAGTATCACAGGAAGTAGAGTCAGTATCGTTTCACTTCATAACTTTACAGAACTGAGTCATAAAGTCGTCTTTAAATTATTTTGTGTGTTTTCTGAGTTTGTATCTGACGCCTCTGAGTCCGTCGCTCCGTGTGACAATGACGCTCTGTTTTATTGGCTGTTGCCGTGGTGATGTTTTGTGGTTATGATCTGACGGAGCGGCTCAGAGTCGATCGGACACGACACACGAGGAGCTGAGCGGGTGAACGTCAGGAGTTAGGGTTAAAGTCTTTGTTAATGACGTGTTGCTGGTCCCACGCTCACAGAACATGGAGGTGGATTTGTTCC
Organism: Periophthalmus magnuspinnatus; assembly: GCF_009829125.3. Lineage (NCBI taxonomy): Eukaryota > Metazoa > Chordata > Actinopteri > Gobiiformes > Gobiidae > Periophthalmus > Periophthalmus magnuspinnatus. The sequence continues at coordinate 36,566,217 of NC_047135.1, read as the reverse complement.
TGACCCTGTTGAAATCTGGATGTTCTTGTCTGTTCTAGTTCACACCACATTCACTTGTATTTATTTAAATTTTTGATGGCTGACGCTCTTTAGGGCTGGTATGTGTTTGAAGTCGTGCGAGGAGGAGGCTGGTTGCGTCTGAAGCGTCGAGGCCTTGCCCTCGACGGCGCCCCGATCCTCCTGTCCGCTCCCACGGCACCGTCTTCACAGATCCCCCTCGACAGGCGGCCGTCCCGCGAGACACAAAGGTGTGACCCCCAATTGGCTCTACCTCAGCTTCACGTCGGAGAAAGGGGGGGCCAATTGTGCCCATGGGAGCGAGGTCACGGCGTGCTGTCAAACACGACTCGTGGTTAGTGAGACGTGAGGAGACGTGAGGAGACGTGAGGAGACGAGAGGAGGAGACCAGAGGAGACTTGAGGAGACAGAGCGAGGACAGATGTGAGCCACTTCTCATAACCATCTCCAAACTCACATCTGGTCCGGGTCAATGCCACTCAACGAGACGGCGCTGGAGCGGAGTCCTCCAGAGAAACAGTCACAGAAAAGACTCAAAGTGAAGAGAAAAGAAGAGACAGATTTTTGAGAACAGCGGAACCTCGTTTATGGCGGGGGTCACGTTCTAAAAATAACCCACAAAGTATCATCTTTATTTTTTACATTATTCTCTCTGTTTTTGTCTGTAAAACCCCTCACCACACACTTTATACACTTTTCTCACACAGGCGTTAACATTTTCTCACATTTCTCTCTCGTTTAAACTCTCTCAAAGTTCAAACCTTCGTAGGCGTCTTTGTCGGTGCAGAACGTTTCATCGACATTGTGGGTTTTGTCGGGGAGAAAACAAATCACAAACGTACAGCACTTCAGAGTCACACTGCGATCCAACGTTTATGTAAATTTGTCTGAACACATTCTGTACTGGACAGGAGACACGGCACGGAGGAGACTGATGGACAATGGTCTACAGTCCAACAGCCAATCAGGACGCACGACACAATGGTCTACAGTCCAACAGCCAATCAGGACGCACGACACAATGCACGTTCAGAAGATGTAAAAAAAACACACACAAATTTACACCAAAAAAATCCATGAAACAGAAGGAAAAGTGTATTTTACTCCACTGAACTTTATAAAAATACTTGATTTGTGGCTCATTTTGCTCCTTTTAAAAACGATGTTCACATTTGCTAAAAAGACGTAAAACAGATTCTGATTCTTTCAAAAATGAAGCGTTCCTGTGAATATTATCTGAGGTTTGTGGTACTGCAGTGACCCGTTCATGTATGTAGTATCTGAAGTATCTGAAGTATCTGAAGTACATGTGGTTCTACACTAATCCTCACACGGTGAGTCCTCTGGTGCAGTTTATTTTAACTCAATTATTAGATTATCCAAACCTAAACATGGAGCTGTCACTTTGGCTCATAAATCACACTCCTCCAGTATCTGCTCCGGGTTTAATTGGCGTCATTTTTAAACTTCTGATTGGTGTTTTATTTTTGAGCCGTTCTCTCTCCTCTGAAACGACATAACTACTCGAGTATTTGACTAAACCTCATGAATCAACTGCATTTTAATGAGAAATAACATCAGAATTAGAGATGGTTTAGAATCCAGATAAATCCAGATAGATATTTAAGTTTAAATTTGATTATTTTCTCCAAATGATTTGATTCTAATTCAGTAGAAACACGTCTGTGCTTCTGTTTTATTACAAACTGAATCAGGAGCAGTGTCGTTTTCACATAAAAACACTCAAATTAAACTTTATTTTTTGTACATCTGGTGGAGCCAAACTAAATATCGGCGTCTGCTGCACGTTTAAAAGTGTAAATATCTAATATCAAATATCTACAAAACCTCCTGAATCAACTGTTATTTAAGTGTTTTAATCAAGAAACTCCTGATTGTGACATAATCCAGACTCTGGTCCAGATGTGCGAGTCTGAAGTGAAACCCGACGAAACAACTTTAAACATATAGAGTGAATCTGGCATAAGCACATTTAGAAAAACAGCTCGATGTGGCGGAGGTTTACGCAGAGCCTCAGGTGGCGAGTGTTTGGGAGCGCGGTCCAGCTCTGACCAATCACAGCCTCATAAATCCCACGCCGCTCTCAGACTAAATGAGGCTTTTGACAAAATCAAAATTTGGCTGAAGGGCCGTAAAATTCTTCATTTTTCTTTCCCGGATTCGCGGAGTTTCAGGGGCTCATGTCGAGGTCGTTCGCGGCGGCGGTCAGCGGGACGACAGCTCAATCCCCGGGCGCTGACAGATGCGCCTCACGCTGCGGCCGACTTTTTGATATTTTGCTCCCCTTTGTGACCCCAAATCCATCTCCGCTCCTCCCAGTGAGAGACCAAAGAGAACCCGGGCCACGGCTTCCTGGAGGGTGATAAGTGACGGAGCGGAGCTGGAGCGGAGCCGGAGCGGGCGAGGGAACGGCTCCGGTGATTCCCCCTGTAGGGTTAAAGGTCGGGTCAGAGGTCACCGTGAGGGAGATGAAGAAGTTTGAGTTTTCAGAGGTTTCCACAACAGATGTGGATCAATGAAGCTCCGTCGGAGTCATGGGAAAGACGTGAGTTTCACCTTTTACTCAAAAACTCAAAGCTCCAAATCTTAGAAGTGAAACAAAAATCGAAGGAGAAACAGAAACAGAAATGTGTCATTACGGCGTTTGTTTTTTCACACGTTTCAAATGAAGCACGAGGAAACGGATGTGATTTTAAAAAGAAGCAGCTCTGTTTCCATCGGGCTGGTGGCTCTGTGTTTGGCTCGTTCTGGTGGCTCGTTCCGGTGGCTCTGTGTTTGGCTCTTTCTGGTGGCTCTTTCTGGTGGCTCGTTCCGGTGGCTCGTTCCAGTGGCTCTGTGTTTGGCTCATTCCAGTGGCTCGTTCTGGTGGCTCTGTGTTTGGCTCGTTCTGTTTCATTATGAAACTGTCGGATCTCAGTGGTTTGTTTCTTCACCTTTTTGTTTTTCGATGATATATTAATGATATAATCGTTTTGTTTTCGCTCGGGGCTGGACTCAGACGCTCTTTGGCCTTTGTACTCGTTTATTTTCTCAGGTCGTTGTATCTTTGAACATTTCTGTGGTTGTAAACTGTGATGATGTCACACTGATGTGGGAGTATTGATCACCAGGGATGTCCTGATCCGATTCTGGTATCGGTATCGACAGGGTATTTTCCAAAGAAATATCCAAAAGATAAATTCAAATGTTCCTGTGGATCGTTTCTCTGAGTCGAGCCTCTAGAACTTTTATTTGACAAGAAAAAGCTGCATTTGAAGATGTTTTCTCTGCACCTGTGTTTAATCGTCCTATAGAACGCCGTGATGTCATCACCAGCGTTTAGCCTCTGTGTCCGTGATGCAGCGAATGCCTTTGCTCTGCTGTAACGTTCACTTTACCTCTAATAAAAATGTGATCTGGGAGTTTGGCAGGAAGTGCTAATAAACTTTAAAGATAAGACAGAGATGCTCCTAATCACATACAGAGCAGTGCACTCGGGCGAGCGCTCGGGACCTGAGGCGGCGGCGCCGGTCGAGGGTCGGGCCCAGAAAGGAACATTTCAACTGATGATTGTTTGAGATTTGATCAGATTAGATATTTATGAAACTCAAGTCAGACTTTAAGAACTGAATAAAACATTCTCCAGTGAAACACGAGGCGAAAGGAACGAGTTTGAACTGAAGAACTTTACCCACGAACCTCAGGCACAAACAGACGTCACGTTTCACAGAGAAGAGACGATTCATCTGGATTAAACCTGCTGTGTTTGAGTCTCTATGGTTCTCATCTCTGTTATTCACACACTTTAAATCACAATATTCATCCAGAACCACTTCATAAAACAAACAAATCCTCTGACTTATGCGTTAGAAAACTGTGGTGTCCAACAGGAGATGACGTCGCCGTAAACGTCATCACAACAAAGCGCGGCGTGCTGTAGCGCGGCGTGCTGTAGCGGCGTGCTGTAGCGCCCCCTGTGGACAGATGCACGTCACACTAGTGAGTGTGATGTGGACGAGTGTAGATCGTTAAAATGGCGTCTTGAAAACAGTTGATTAAAGATTAAACTCAAACATGAATCAGTCCAAATAAAACTTCAGAGACTCAACGAGAAGAAACGAATGAAACAGGAGAAACATCTGAAGAGTTTAAAGGACACGTCTGATTTAAAGACACTGTCCTTGTGATCGATCTCACTGTAACAAAACTGTAAAATGAGAAATGTTCTTCTTTAAATATGTTTGTTTTTACCTTTTGAGCCTCATAAACCTTTGCCCCGTCGTGCTTCGGCTCAAACATCACTGTTCTTTTCTAAACGCTCGACGTCTTTGTTTCGTGGACCTTGTGTTTCAGGTTTAAGACACTGTCCCTCTAAACACGTCCTCATATTGAAAACTCATGTCTCAGTAACATTTTGAGCATTCCTCCTTTGGCGTTTTATCTCCAGATGCTCAGGGCTGTTGTATTTCTTCAGCTTTTTCTCCAAATGCTCTTGTGTCTGTGTCCGAGTGCAGAGCGTCAGAGGCAAACAGCTGGACCTCAGGCTCCGGTTCTTCTGGTTCTCTTTTGGTTCTTTTGGTTCTTCTTGTTCTCTTTTGGTTCTTTTGGTTTTTCTGGTTCTTCTGGTTCTCTTTTGGTTCTTCTGGTTCTCTTTTGGTTCTTCTGGTTCTTCTGGTTCTTTTGGTTCTTCTGGTTCTTCTGGTTCTTTTAGTTTTAGGCCTTAAGAGCCGTGTGTTGTTGGAGAGAAAATCGTTGGGTGAAATTAAGCAGCTGATGTTTTCTTAAGAATAAAAACTAGAAGCACTGGAGACCTCAGACCTCCACCAAGGCACTGACCAACTACACATTTAAAAGAGCTTCAGCTGAAACACAGAGCTTCACACGACACAAGAACAGAACAATAAACCCTGTGTGTCCTGTGTTAAATACCAGGGAGAACAGGAGGGTTTAAGTCTCACTGTGTTAAAGACTGAGAGGATCTGACAGGCAGAGGGCGCTGTTCTGTCTCCTCTGGTCTCAGGAGCTGACCTCTGACCTCTGACCTCAGGGCTCTGGTGGGGTCTAGAGCTGCAGTGACTCCCTCAGATAATAATAATAATAATGCCTTACACTTGTAATGCGCTTTACAGGCTAAAGAGCCACAGAGTCACATTTAAACACAATAAAAACATGATTTATGACCCAAACGTGTGAGATTAGTGCGACACACAGTGTGAGTGTGACACGTGTGAGTGGTGCACAGTGTGAGTGTGAAACATGTGAGTGGTGCAGTGTGAGTGAGACACTTTTACTCTGAGGTTAAACCATCGATGTGTTTCCAGTCAGATGTGAATCGGACGTTTCAGTTTGAGCCTGGAGCGGATGTAGGAAAAAGGTTTTGTGATAAAAATTTACTGCCTCTAGTTTTCAGTGTGTCTGAGCCTGACCCGTGTCTGAGCCTGACCCGTGTCTGCGTCTGACCCGGGCAGCCGCGGTTCAGTCCCGCTCCACAGAAATATGTTCATGATTTAGGACCAAAGTGGAGATAAAAAAGAACAAGTGACTGATGAAAAGACATGATTTAGTGCGAGCAGACGATGATAAAACATCATCACATCCTTCAGAGTTATATGGACTAAATGTGTCCACTGTTTTAGAAACCACGACCCAGAGCCGGAGCAAACCTCGGCACTGCGGGGCCCCACTGCGGGGCCCCACTGCGGGGCCCCACTGCGGGGCCCCACTGCGGGGCCCCACTGCCCACTGTTTGGACTCTATGGTGGTGCCACACTGGCCCCTGCACCAGGTTTACAATGAAAACTTTAACTTAACACTTTGATTTGTTCATTTAAATATTACAGTCTCACATCCTGAACCCCCTGACCCTGACCTGACCTGACCTGACCCTGACCTGACCCTGATCTGACCCTGACCTGACCCTGACTTGACCCTGACCTGACCTGACCCTGATCTGACCCTGACTTGACCCTGACCTTGACCCTGACCCGTCTGTTTATCCTGATGTGACCAGGACACATGGACATGGAAACTTTCACTTTAGCTTCACTTCATTATCACATTATTTTCTGTTCTATAAATCCATGAAAACCTCACATAATTGCATCATTAATTACTTATAAGTCATTAATATGCATAAAATATGCAAATGACAAATAAATTATTCATTGTGTCATTTGTTCAATTAAAGCAAAGGAAGTTTTTCATTATCAGCATCTCACTGCAGCCAGAAGACAAACACGACAAACACACGAGGTTACATCAGACTCACGCTGTCACGAGGGGGCGGGGTCAGTGAGGAGGGGGCGGGGTCACAGAAGAGGGGGCGGGGCAGTGTGGCGTATTGTACAAACACATTTAACCAATCAGAAAGTGTATTTACAATGAAGACACTGTAGACGTGTAGACAGACATGAATAAAGAAACTATCAGGAGCATCTGTGGGGCCCCTCACATCTGTGGGGCCCCTCACATCTGTGGGACCCTCACATCTGTGGGCCCCTCACATCTGTGGGGCCCAGAGCATGTTGTGCGTGTGGGTAGCTCCGCCTCTGATGTCGTCAATAATCAAAGTTGCAGTTTGAATTTGTGCAGTGACCAAACCCCAAACAGAGTCAGATGTTTATTTGAAGCAGAAAGTTTAATCCTGATGTTTGTTCTTCTGTTTCATGTTTCTCTCTGAACTCAAATGTCATTTAAAACATATTCAGCAAATCTATTCACACGAGTAAAACTTTTCAGAAAAGTCACAGTGAAACCCCCGACTCTCGTCGCTCTCGTCACGGCGCCGCTCTCGTTTCCTCTGTGTTTCCTCTGTGTTTCCTCTGTGTTTCCTCTGTGTTTCCTCTCTGTTTCCTCTGTGTTTCCTCTCTGTTTCCTCTGTGTTTCCTCTGTGTTTCCTCTGTGTTTCCTCTGCGTTTCCTCTGTGTTTCCTCTCTGTTTCCTCTGTGTTTCCTCTGTGTTTCCTCTCTGTTTCCTCTGCGTTTCCTCTCTGTTTCCTCTGTGTTTCCTCTCTGTTTCCTCTGTGTTTCCTCTGTGTTTCCTCTCTGTTTCCTCTCTGTTTCCTCTGTGTTTCCTCTCTGTTTCTTCTGTGTTTCCTCTCTGTTTCCTCTGTGTTTCCTCTGTGTTTCCTCTCTGTTTCCTCTGCGTTTCCTCTCTGTTTCCTCTGTGTTTCCTCTCTGTTTCCTCTGTGTTTCCTCTGTTTCCTCTGCGTTTCCTCTGTGTTTCCTCTGTGTTTCCTCTGTGTTTCCTCTCTGTTTCCTCTGTGTTTCCTCTCTGTTTCCTCTCTGTTTCCTCTGTGTTTCCTCTGTGTTTCCTCTGTGTTTCCTCTCTGTTTCCTCTGTGTTTCCTCTGTGTTTCCTCTCTGTTTCCTCTGTGTTTCCTCTCTGTTTTCTCTGTGTTTCCTCTGTGTTTCCTCTCTGTTTCCTCTCTGTTTCCTCTGTGTTTCCTCTGCGTTTCCTCTCTGTTTCCTCTCTGTTTCCTCTGTGTTTTCTCTGTGTTTCCTCTGTGTTTCCTCTGTGTTTCCTCTCTGTTTCCTCTCTGTTTTCTCTGTGTTTCCTCTGTGTTTCCTCTGTGTTTCCTCTCTGTTTCCTCTCTGTTTCCTCTCTGTTTCCTCTGTGTTTCCTCTGTGTTTCCTCTCTGTTTCCTCTCTGTTTCCTCTGTGTTTCCTCTGTGTTTCCTCTCTGTTTCCTCTCTGTTTCCTCTGTGTTTCCTCTCTGTTTCCTCTGTGTTTCCTCTCTGTTTCCTCTCTGTTTCCTCTGTGTTTCCTCTGTGTTTCCTCTCTCTTTCCTCTCTGTTTCCTCTGCGTTTCCTCTGTTTCCTCTGTGTTTCCTCTGTGTTTCCTCTGTGTTTCCTCTCTGTTTCCTCTGTGTTTCCTCTGTGTTTCCTCTGTGTTTCCTCTGTGTTTCCTCTCTGTTTCCTCTCTGTTTCCTCTGTGTTTCCTCTGTGTTTCCTCTCTGTTTCCTCTCTGTTTCCTCTCTGTTTTTCTGTGTTTCCTCTGTGTTTCCTCTCTGTTTCCTCTCTGTTTCCTCTGTGTTTCCTCTGTGTTTCCTCTGTGTTTCCTCTGTTTCCTCTCTGTTTCCTCTGTGTTTCCTCTCTGTTTCCTCTGTGTTTCCTCTGCGTTTCCTCTCTGTTTCCTCTCTGTTTTCTCTGTGTTTCCTCTGTGTTTCCTCTGTGTTTCCTCTCTGTTTCCTCTGTGTTTCCTCTCTGTTTCCTCTCTGTTTCCTCTGTGTTTCCTCTGTGTTTCCTCTGTGTTTCCTCTCTGTTTCCTCTGTGTTTCCTCTGTGTTTCCTCTCTGTTTCCTCTGTGTTTCCTCTCTGTTTTCTCTGTGTTTCCTCTGTGTTTCCTCTCTGTTTCCTCTCTGTTTCCTCTGTGTTTCCTCTGCGTTTCCTCTCTGTTTCCTCTCTGTTTCCTCTGTGTTTTCTCTGTGTTTCCTCTGTGTTTCCTCTGTGTTTCCTCTCTGTTTCCTCTCTGTTTTCTCTGTGTTTCCTCTGTGTTTCCTCTCTGTTTCCTCTGTGTTTCCTCTCTGTTTCCTCTCTGTTTCCTCTCTGTTTTTCTGTGTTTCCTCTGTGTTTCCTCTCTGTTTCCTCTCTGTTTCCTCTGTGTTTCCTCTGTGTTTCCTCTCTGTTTCCTCTCTGTTTCCTCTGTGTTTCCTCTCTGTTTCCTCTGTGTTTCCTCTCTGTTTCCTCTCTGTTTCCTCTGTGTTTCCTCTGTGTTTCCTCTCTCTTTCCTCTCTGTTTCCTCTGCGTTTCCTCTGTTTCCTCTGTGTTTCCTCTGTGTTTCCTCTGTGTTTCCTCTCTGTTTCCTCTGTGTTTCCTCTGTGTTTCCTCTGTGTTTCCTCTGTGTTTCCTCTCTGTTTCCTCTCTGTTTCCTCTGTGTTTCCTCTGTGTTTCCTCTCTGTTTCCTCTCTGTTTCCTCTCTGTTTTTCTGTGTTTCCTCTGTGTTTCCTCTCTGTTTCCTCTCTGTTTCCTCTGTGTTTCCTCTGTGTTTCCTCTGTGTTTCCTCTGTGTTTCCTCTGTTTCCTCTCTGTTTCCTCTGTGTTTCCTCTCTGTTTCCTCTGTGTTTCCTCTGCGTTTCCTCTCTGTTTCCTCTCTGTTTTCTCTGTGTTTCCTCTGTGTTTCCTCTGTGTTTCCTCTCTGTTTCCTCTCTGTTTCCTCTGTGTTTCCTCTCTGTTTCCTCTGTGTTTCCTCTGCGTTTCCTCTCTGTTTCCTCTCTGTTTCCTCTCTGTTTTTCTGTGTTTCCTCTGTGTTTCCTCTCTGTTTCCTCTCTGTTTCCTCTGTGTTTCCTCTGTGTTTCCTCTGTGTTTCCTCTGTGTTTCCTCTGTTTCCTCTCTGTTTCCTCTGTGTTTCCTCTCTGTTTCCTCTGTGTTTCCTCTGCGTTTCCTCTCTGTTTCCTCTCTGTTTCCTCTGTGTTTTCTCTGTGTTTCCTCTCTGTTTCCTCTGTGTTTCCTCTCTGTTTCCTCTGTGTTTCCTCTCTGTTTCCTCTGTGTTTCCTCTCTGTTTCCTCTGTGTTTCCTCTCTGTTTCCTCTCTGTTTCCTCTGTGTTTCCTCTGTGTTTCCTCTCTGTTTCCTCTGTGTTTCCTCTGTGTTTCCTCTCTGTTTCCTCTGTGTTTCCTCTGTGTTGCTTCTCTGTTTCCTCTCTGTTTTCTCTCTGTTTCCTCCAGATGAGACTCTGCTGTGACTTAAATGTGTTTCTGCTGATACTCGAGTACAAATGAAACACTTGAGTCTTTTCCTCTGCAGTTTCAGGTTTGTTCAGCTGAAACTGAAGCTCATCGTGTTGATTGTTGTTCTTCTTGAAAAGCTCTAATCTCGATTCCTCTCAGGGTCAAAGTTCACTGTAGAGTTGAGTTCTTTGGAGGAATACTCAGTGTTTATAGTTTGTTACTCGTGTCGTACTCAGATCGCTGACCCTGTGGTCAGAGGCAGCGCTGACCCCTGGACCATCTCTCTCCTCATCACTCCATCATTTTTAGAGCCATGACCCGAACAAAAGCAGCTCTGTCTCCTTCAACACCGACCTCACAGAGACACAGAGACACGTCAAATGGACTGATTCAGAGTGTGTGACACTTTACTGGACGTCCTGCAGGGGGCGTCCCGCAGGGGGCGTCCTGGTCTTGGCCCTGGCCCTGGCCCTGGCTCTGGCCTTGGCGTTGGTCTTGGTCTTGGCCCTGGCCCTGGTCCTGGTCCTGGTCTTGGTCATGGCCCTGGTCCTGGTCTTGATCCTGGCCCTGATCTTGGTCTTGGTCTTGGCCCTGGCCCTGGTCTTGGTCCTGGTCCTGGTCTTGGTCCTGGCCCTGGTCCTGGCCCTGGTCCTGGTCCTGGTCCTGGCCCTGGTCTTGGCCCTGGTCTTGGTCCTGGTCCTGGATCACGTCTAAGTCTTTTGTTTTCCCTGTTTTTCCTCTTAAAGTCGAGTGTGTTTTTGTGACGTTTAAAGTGGATTGAGTCACATCAGATTCATGAAGTTTGAATCTGACATTTTGAACTGGACTGTGACGTTTGGAGCTCGTGTCTCTGAGGAGATAAACTACGACAAACTACAACAAACTGTTATTTACACATTTTAAATCACAATATTCATCTAAAACCACTAAAACAAACAAATCTGTATCAAAATGACGACGCGACGCTGCAGAATCTACAAGAATCAACGAGTAAGAAAATAAAACTGGAGAAGGAAGAGCGGACGTCACAGTGGGCGTGTCACAGTGGGAGTGTCACAGTGGGCGTGTCACAGTGGGCGTGTCACAGTGGGAGTGTCACAGTGGGCATGTCACAGTGGGCGTGTCACGGTGGACGTGTCACAGTGGGCGTGTCACAGTGGGCGTGTCACAGTGGGAGTGTCACAGTGGGCATGTCACAGTGGGAGTGTCACAGTGGGCGTGTCACAGTGGGAGTGTCACAGTGGGCATGTCATGGTAATAGTGGATTAAAGATTAAACTCAAACATGAATCAGTCAGGTTTAACGCTACACTGTGGAACATGGACAAACACCTGAACAGATTGTGTGTATGACCCTGTGTGTATGACCCTGTGTGTGTGTATGACCCTGTGTGTGTGTATGACCCTGTGTGTATGACCCTGTGTGTATGACCCTGTGTGTGTGACCCTGTGTGTATGACCCTGTGTGTATGACCCTGTGTGTGTGTATGACCCTGTGTGTATGACCCTGTGTGTATGACCCTGTGTGTGTGTATGACCCTGTGTGTATGACCCTGTGTGTGTGTATGACCCTGTGTGTATGACCCTGTGTGTGTGTATGACCCTGTGTGTATGACCCTGTGTGTGTGTATGACCCTGTGTGTATGACCCTGTGTTGTGTGTGTATGACCCTGTGTGTATGACCCTGTGTGTGTGCAGTGGCTCTTGTCCGTAGTGTGTTGTGTTCTCTCTCAGGGAGGACTTCAGTGTCTTCAGTTTGTTGAAGCACAAAATCAAAACCGTCAACGCTTCAGACTTTTCAAAATAACAGACGACTGAGGCCAAGACGAGGCCAAGACGAGGCCAAGACGAGGTCTGAGCTTCTCTTCAATATCTTTGTCCAGTTTTGCTGTTGGTGCGACTCATGAAACTGATCAGGACTCAGTGTGTGGAGGGGCGCGTCGCGTCGCGTGGGGGGTTGGCCTCCTGCTCGTCTCCATGGAGATGTCGTTGTGTTAAATGTTCCACAGTATCAAAGTTATTTCACTGTTACCATGGACTTTGTAAAACCTGCTCTCGTACTTTGAGCAGTGTCGCCTCTCCACAGATCCAACTCATGACTTGATTTGCCGTTCCCTCCAAACTGTGGGACATTCGAGGCAAATTTACATCTCCACGGAAACACACCGGGAAAGTTACAGAGCAGCTTTAGTTCCTCCACTTCTGAGGAATCAACCTTAGATTTGGCTCAGAGATGTTTTGTTTTTACGCCGGTTCCAGGTCGTTTTCCCGCTCTCCAGGAAAACCAAACCAAATCTGGAGTCTTGGGATTATCTGCTCCTCCAGAAGAACAGCTCTGTGTTTCACCTCCTCCCACCTCCACCTCCGGCCTCCACCTCCCGCTGTTTTCATTCCATTTGTGTCGACGTCGATGTCAAACTCGCCGTTATCTCCCGTCGTCTCCCTGAATGGAACAGAACCCCGGCTTATCTGTGGTCATTTCCTGCCCCTCGCCCCTCGCCGCTCGCCCCTTAAATCCACACCGAGCGCGCTCCAGCGGTCGGAGGTGCCGGGATTAAGGAGCTCGCAGAGGTCAAAGGTCGCCCGGTCACTAGCTGTAAATGAATTTAGGTCAGCGTGCGCGGAGCCGGAGTTTGTGACGCTGCAGCTGCGACGGCCCGGCGTTGATGAGCTCTTAATCAGAGCGCTTACAGAAGGGTCGAAGGTCAGAGGGCGGCGCGGGATTTTGATTACGCCCATGGGAACCCGTCTGGCCCGGGGCGATGGAGGCGCGGTGGAGGCACGGTGGAGGCGCGGTGGCAGCGTCCGGGCTCATTCTTCTTAGTCAGCGAACATGACGTCTGCCCATAAAACATGAGTCGCACTTTACTCCACAAACACGAGTCAGAAGAATCAAAAGAATCAAAAGAATCAGTCACATGACCCACATCCATAAATGAGCTGAAACGTCGCCGTGTCCAGATCTCTGTGAGGTTTTAAATACTTTTCATATCACTGAAGAGTCAAAAACCTAAAGCAGCGCCGGGTCGTCCCGCTCCAGCCTCAGAGCCAAAACAAACAGTGAAATTAGTGAGTTTGTTTCCAGAGCCGAGAGCCGCGGGAGCCGTGGGTCAGAAACACCCCACTGCGCCGCCCCGTCACATAAATCATCAGGAGAGAGACTAAAGACAAAGATCCTTTATTGTCTTTTATTGGGAGTCCCGCTTGATCTGCGGCCAAACGTCTGCAGGCGGAGATGAGTCAGAGTCGGGTCTGTGGAGGGGTGGGAACTGTGTCAGGGTCAGAAATGTTTAAAACGGATCTGAGCTTCTTATTTTTAGAGCCGTGATCCATCAAACGTGTCAGAGGAACAGTCCATGGTTCTGCCTCACACGTGTTTTTTCACCGGCGTCCCCCCCGCTGCCCATCACCTCTGATTTGTGACCGCGGCGTCCTGGTCACCGCGCTCGCCAAGATTAACACGGCGGTTTGTGAAACTACAGTGAATAAAGACGCGGCGAGTTCGATCTGTGAGAAACGACAGAACTGAACCTGAGCCAGACCTGGGTCAAGACTGACATGATGAAATATGTAAGGTTTTAAATCCTGATCAGTCACCAGGTTTAGACCTGGTTTAGTCCTGGTTTAGACCTGGTTCAGTCCTGGTTCAGTCCTGGTTCAGTCCTGGTTTAGTCCTGGTTCAGTCCTGGTTTAGTCCTGGTTTAGTCCTGGTTTAGTCCTGGTTTAGTCCTGGTTTAGTCCTGGTTTAGTCCTGGTTCAGTCCTGGTTAATCCTGGTTCAGTCCTGGTTTAGTCCTGGTTCAGTCCTGGTTTAGTCCTGGTTTAGTCCTGGTTTAGTCCTGGTTTAGTCCTGGTTCAGTCCTGGTTAATCCTGGTTCAGTCCTGGTTTAGTCCTGGTTTAGTCCTGGTTCAGTCCTGGTTTAGTCTCCAGGGGGCGGGGCATCGGTCCGGGCCTGATACAAGAGAGAAACTGACGACCTCGCCATTTGCCGTTCGCCGCGTCGTCAACGTCGTCCACTGACTTTTATTCATTTTAACAGTTATAAAAATAGAGATGCTTCAGTGTTTGTGGAGTGTGTTGGGTAGTAGTAGTAGTAGTAGTAGTAGTAGTAGTAGTAGTAGTAGTAGCAGCAGTAGTAGTAGTAGTAGTAGTAGTAGTAGTAGTAGCAGTAGTAGTAGTAGTAGCAGTAGTAGCAGTAGTAGTAGTAGTAGTAGTAGTAGTAGTCGTACTCGAGTGGTGGGAGTCTAGTCGTTCTTCATTTTCACCAGTTTGTTGATGTGATAATCATAATGTAAAAGTGAAAGTACTCTTGTGTAGTAGTAGTAGCAGTAGTAGTAGTAATAATAGTAATAGTAATAGTAGTAGTAGTAGTAGTAGTAGTAGCAGTAGTAGTAGAAGTAGTTGTACTTTTTCTAAAGATCCAAACTATTTCAAAGAGTCTTTTGTATATTCTCTGTTTACATCCGTCTCAATATTTACACACTTTGGTTTACTCCGTCCCTGAGTGTTCCCAGTACTGTGTAAATACATGAAGTAAAGAGGGAGGAGGGTACTTCATGTTCTCCTTAAGTACTTTACTCGTTGTACTTTACTCGTCGTACTTTGGGGCTCTGTGTGTTCTGAAGTTCACTCTTTTCTCTCCCAGGGCCATTACTCCTTTTATTTTAAACAGAGACACAGAAATAACATTTAAAACTGAATATTTATCTTTTTTTTTAAATTTTATTTCATTATTTCATTTTCTGTTTTGAAAAATTTGTTCTCAGATTTACACCAGAATCAGTGTTTCCTTCATTTACTAGTTTTTGTCTCAAATCTCTGACAGATCCTCGTTTGTTTAGACTCTGAGGTCTGAGGTCCGAGGTCTGAGGTCTGAGGTCTGAGGTCTGAGGTCCTGTTTCTTTGGACGATTCTTTTCATTTTGTGACTTTTGTATTTTTCTGATGTCACAGTTTGTCCAGATTCATGTCGTTTTCTCTCGTCTGAATCGCTCCAGCCCGACACATTTGAGCTGCCAGACCGATATATCGACCGGCCGATATTTGCACTTTTTAGCGCAGCAGATATCGGCCTTAAAACTCCAGCACAGGCCGATATTCAGTTTGTATGAAGTTTTATTTGAAGAGTTTCCCCCATAATATAAATATAAAAGTATAAAAGAGACGAGCTTAAACTGAAGATGTGTGAAACTTTGTCCAAATCGGTCGCACAAATATCGTCAGACGTTATCGTCATCGGTCGTATTGACTTTGGCATGGACCATGAAAGGCCCATGTGGGCCGCTCTTGTGGGCCGCTCTGCCCTGTTCACATATGCATGTAGCTGGCATGTCCCAGTGGTGCATATATTTATCACACACACACATGTACAGCCCCCCCCCCCCCCCCACACACACACACACACACACACACACACACTCTTCAGCTTTAATCAAATCCACGTTTCAGACTCTTCCTGAGAAACACTGAAGTCGTCAAGTGTCAGAGGAGACGCCGTTTTTAAAACTGCGTCATAACACGTCAGCTCAGCGTCATGACATCGAGCGACGCCGTTTTAGACGTTTTACATCATCGACCGACGCGCCGACGCCGTTTTATATCAGTCCAGAGGCGTCGTCTGCAGCCGCCAGGAAATCTACGATCAGAATAAAGAAAAATATGAAACTGCACAAAAAGATGTGTGTGTGTGATGGGTTTGTGTGTCGCTCGTGTGTTTGTGTGTCGCTCGTGGGTTTGTGTGTCGCTCGTGTTTGTGTGTCGCTCGTGGGTTTGTGTGTCGCTCGTGGGTTTGTGTCGCTCGTGGGTTTGTGTGTCGCTCGTGGGTTTGTGTGTCGCTCGTGGGTTTGTGTGTCGCTCGTGGGTTTGTGTGTCGCTCGTGGGTTTGTGTGTCGCTCGTGGGTTTGTGTGTCGCTCGTGGGTTTGTGTGTCGCTCGTGGGTTTGTGTGTCGCTCGTGGGTTTGTGTGTCGCTCGTGGGTTTGTGTGTCGCTCGTGGGTTTGTGTGTCGCTCGTGGGTTTGTGTGTCGCTCGTGGGTTTGTGTGTCGCTCGTGGGTTTGTGTGTCGCTCGTGGGTTTGTGTGTCGCTCGTGTGTTTGTGTGTCGCTCGTGGGTTTGTGTGTCGCTCGTGGGTTTGTGTGTCGCTCGTGGGTTTGTGTGTCGCTCGTGGGTTTGTGTGTCGCTCGTGGGTTTGTGTGTCGCTCGTGGGTTTGTGTGTCGCTCGTGGGTTTGTGTGTCGCTCGTGGGTTTGTGTGTCGCTCGTGGGTTTGTGTGTCGCTCGTGGGTTTGTGTGTCGCTCGTGGGTTTGTGTGTCGCTCGTGGGTTTGTGTGTCGCTCGTGGGTTTGTGTGTCGCTCGTGGGTTTGTGTGTCGCTCGTGGGTTTGTGTGTCGCTCGTGTGTTTGTGTGTCGCTCGTGTGTTTGTGTGTCGCTCGTGTGTTTGTGTGTCGCTCGCGGGTTTGTGTGTCGCTCGCGGGTTTGTGTGTCGCTCGCGGGTTTGTGTGTCGCTCGCGGGTTTGTGTGTCGCTCGCGGGTTTGTGTGTCGCTCGCGTGTTTGTGTGTCGCTCGCGTGTTTGTGTGTCGCTCGCGGGTTTGTGTGTCGCTCGCGGGTTTGTGTGTCGCTCGCGGGTTTGTGTGTCGCTCGCGGGTTTGTGTGTCGCTCGCGGGTTTGTGTGTCGCTCGCGGGTTTGTGTGTCGCTCGCGGGTTTGTGTGTCGCTCGCGGGTTTGTGTGTCGCTCGCGGGTTTGTGTGTCGCTCGCGGGTTTGTGTGTCGCTCGCGGGTTTGTGTGTCGCTCGCGGGTTTGTGTGTCGCTCGCGGGTTTGTGTGTCGCTCGCGGGTTTGTGTGTCGCTCGTGGGTTTGTGTGTCGCTCGTGGGTTTGTGTGTCGCTCGTGGGTTTGTGTGTCGCTCGTGGGTTTGTGTGTCGCTCGTGGGTTTGTGTGTCGCTCGTGGGTTTGTGTGTCGCTCGTGGGTTTGTGTGTCGCTCGTGGGTTTGTGTGTCGCTCGTGGGTTTGTGTGTCGCTCGTGGGTTTGTGTGTCGCTCGTGGGTTTGTGTGTCGCTCGTGGGTTTGTGTGTCGCTCGTGGGTTTGTGTGTCGCTCGTGGGTTTGTGTGTCGCTCGTGGGTTTGTGTGTCGCTCGTGGGTTTGTGTGTCGCTCGTGGGTTTGTGTGTCGCTCGTGGGTTTGTGTGTCGCTCGTGGGTTTGTGTGTCGCTCGTGGGTTTGTGTGTCGCTCGTGGGTTTGTGTGTCGCTCGTGGGTTTGTGTGTCGCTCGTGGGTTTGTGTGTCGCTCGTGGGTTTGTGTGTCGCTCGTGGGTTTGTGTGTCGCTCGTGGGTTTGTGTGTCGCTCGTGGGTTTGTGTGTCGCTCGTGGGTTTGTGTGTCGCTCGTGTGTTTGTGTGTCGCTCGTGTGTTTGTGTGTCGCTCGTGTGTTTGTGTGTCGCTCGCGGGTTTGTGTGTCGCTCGCGGGTTTGTGTGTCGCTCGCGGGTTTGTGTGTCGCTCGCGGGTTTGTGTGTCGCTCGCGGGTTTGTGTGTCGCTCGCGTGTTTGTGTGTCGCTCGCGTGTTTGTGTGTCGCTCGCGGGTTTGTGTGTCGCTCGCGGGTTTGTGTGTCGCTCGCGGGTTTGTGTGTCGCTCGCGGGTTTGTGTGTCGCTCGCGGGTTTGTGTGTCGCTCGCGGGTTTGTGTGTCGCTCGCGGGTTTGTGTGTCGCTCGCGGGTTTGTGTGTCGCTCGCGGGTTTGTGTGTCGCTCGTGGGTTTGTGTGTCGCTCGCGGGTTTGTGTGTCGCTCGTGGGTTTGTGTGTCGCTCGTGGGTTTGTGTGTCGCTCGTGGGTTTGTGTGTCGCTCGTGGGTTTGTGTGTCGCTCGTGGGTTTGTGTGTCGCTCGTGGGTTTGTGTGTCGCTCGCGGGTTTGTGTGTCGCTCGCGGGTTTGTGTGTCGCTCGCGGGTTTGTGTGTCGCTCGCGGGTTTGTGTGTCGCTCGCGGGTTTGTGTGTCGCTCGCGTGTTTGTGTGTCGCTCGCGTGTTTGTGTGTCGCTCGCGTGTTTGTGTGTCGCTCGCGTGTTTGTGTGTCGCTCGCGTGTTTGTGTGTCGCTCGCGTGTTTGTGTGTCGCTCGCGTGTTTGTGTGTCGCTCGCGGGTTTGTGTGTCGCTCGCGGGTTTGTGTGTCGCTCGCGGGTTTGTGTGTCGCTCGTGGGTTTGTGTGTCGCTCGTGGGTTTGTGTGTCGCTCGTGGGTTTGTGTGTCGCTCGTGGGTTTGTGTGTCGCTCGTGTGTTTGTGTGTCGCTCGTGGGTGTGTGTGTCGCTCGTGTGTTTGTGTGTCACTCGTGGGTTTGTGTGTCGCTCGTGTGTTTGTGTGTCGCTCGTGTGTTTGTGTGTCGCTCGGTTGGATAAACTGATTTGATTATTTAGACGTCAGAGTCGAGATAAACCACAGCTCCATAAACATTTGGATTAGTTTTGTCTCATTTTAGTTTAGTTTAAATTAAATTAAAGCTGTTTTCAGTCTGGTATCGGTCGATATCGAGGATCGGCAGATACTTAAAACCATAGTATGGATTGAACAGGCTGGATCGGTGTTTTTATCGTTCACTGTTAAACGCTCTGGGGCTGTGGACTGTGGTGATGTCATCTCAAACACACACACACAGATTATCCGTGTTCCGCCGCGTCAGTGTCTCTGAGCGTCGGGTCTTAACGCGGTCAGACCGGAGCTTTCACAACACGCTGACCCCGTGACCCCGTGACCCCGGACTCGTGCTTAGAGAAAGAAAACACAAGTAAATAAACGTAAAGTACTGAGTCTGAAGAGTCTGAAGCTGTTCCCACGAGACACGGCACGAAACTCCGACCAGAACCACACGACATTTTCACTGTTTGACATCGATACTTTTATTATGAAGTGAATAACAAATCACACACAAAGACATTTAAAGACAAAAAACACAAGACAACAAATCAAAACATAAGTAATCATCATAAAAGTAACATTAAAAGAGAAAAGGAAGAAACAGAATCGTCTGGATTTAAACATGTGAAAGTCGAGGTCTGTCTCACATGTCCAGCTCAGACGTCTGTCCCCGTGTGTCTGTGGGACGACACGTTATTACTGTGTGACCTGCAGCGTGTACAGACAACAACAGGGGTCCCAGCACTGACCCCTGGGGCACCCCACAGGTCACATTTTCCAATTTCAACAGTACTCCCTGTTTTCTAGACAGGACTTGAGCCAGTTTACCACAGATGCCCTCCCAGTCCTCTAGTCTCTGTGAGAGGATCCCATGATCCACAGAGTCAAAGGAAACACTCAGATCAAACAGGATCGACACGTCACATCCGTGTTCAGGACGTCATGTGTCTCCTCGATCAGAGCGTCAACGAGTTGTTCATTTGGAGAAAGTTAATGAACTGTTGGTAAAATACTTTTTAAAAATGTCAGATTTGAGGTCGGTGGATAATTGTCCCGTGTTGTGTAAAAATGTCTTTTCTTTAGGACACGTCTGAGTGTCCCTCAGTCCAGGTCTGGTCCAGAGAAAAAGACAGAATTTAAATCTGACACTGGACAAAAGATTTAAATTTCTTCTCTTGTGTTTTTGCAGCAGTATTATATCATAGTATAACACAGTACTTTTACTTGTACCTTACTACATAAAGTACTTCATGACTGTACACAGAGTGGCCCTGGTTTATCATCACGTTCTAAAAATGTCCCACAACAGACGAAATCTGTGAAGTATCATCTTTATTTTCACATTATTCTCTCTGTTTTTGTCTGTAAAACCCCTCACCACACACTTTATACACTTTTCTCACACAGGCGTTAACATTTTCTCACATTTGTCTCTCGTTTAATTCCGCGTCGCTTCGTCCCACCGTCTCTTCGTCCCGGCGTCGCTGTCGTGTCAATCGAACATTTATGTAAATTTGTGTGAACACATTCTGTTGGGGTGACGTCTGGTTTTGTGTCGTTGTTGTTGTTTCTTGTTTATTTTTATTGAAGAGAAAATAACTTTCTCTGGACTCTGAAAAGAAAGTTACAAAATTTTAATTCACAGATTTGCAAAATCCTTTTTTACAGAAGTAAATCAAAAATAAACAATACGACAGTAAGAAAAACGTTTGTCTCCGTCTTTATGCTCCGCCTCAGCTCGTTTCCGGGCGTGTGCTCTTTTCCTCGTGCGCGCAGTCGCTCTTAAAGTGACGGTAACATATTTATGTAAAACTTAAATAATAACAGTTCTAAGAGTTTTTAGTCTCAATATTGATGCAATAAAATAAATCAAATATTAAATCTTTTTTATGAAATGATTCATATAAACATAAAACATCGACACTAAATGTGCAGAGTTTTTACATCTGGATTAAACTCAGTCTGTGACGTCTCACGCCGCAGATCCATTGCGGCGGTCTGCAGTGCCTTGTCCGGTCAGGACACGATGCAGGTTCACTGTGAAAAAGAGAGTAGAAAAAAACAGTGAGACCGTGAAGTGTGACACAGAGACTGGACAGAGACTGGACAGAGACTGGACACGTGTCCATGTGAGACGTTTTTGGAGACTTTTCTCAGTTCATCTGTGGCCTGAAGCTGTGGATCTGAGATTAAGAGTCGTGTTAATTCTGCGTTTTTACGTGGAATCGTTAAACTGTGGCGTCGAGGTCCCGGGGCGGAGCACGTGTGACCTGCTCCCACATCAGACCGTCCTGTTTTGGTTTGTCTCAGGAGACGTCTGGACATGATCTGGGTCCGTTTCATGAAGCTGGTGTGAAGTTTGAATGAGAGGAGCAGATGTGGGACGTGTCCAGAGAAACGGCTGCGTCCACTGAGGCCGGAGACGAGACAGAGAAGAGACGGAGACAAGACGAGCTGAGGACGAGCTGAGGACGAGCTGAGGACGAGCTGAGGACGAGCTGAGGACGAGCTGAGGACGAGCTGAGGACGAGCTGAGGAGCAAAAGAACCGTGTGATGTTCATGGATTAGAAACATATTGAGGAGGTGATCGATACTGACGCCAACTTTAAACATCACGACTCCAACCCACGATGTGTCCACGGTCTCACATGTCCTCAGGTCTCACATGTCCTCAGGTCTCACATGTCCTCAGGTCTCACAGGTCCTCAGGTCTCACATGTCCTCAGGTCTCACAGGTCCTCAGGTCTCACATGTCCTCAGGTCTCACATGTCCTCAGGTCTCACAGGTCCTCAGGTCTCACATGTCCTCAGGTCCTCAGGTCTCACAGGTCCTCAGGTCTCACATGTCCTCAGGTCTCACAGGTCCTCAGGTCTCACATGTCCTCAGGTCCTCAGGTCTCACAGGTCCTCAGGTCTCACATGTCCTCAGGTCCTCAGGTCTCACATGTCCTCAGGTCTCACATGTCCTCAGGTCCTCAGGTCTCACAGGTCCTCAGGTCTCACATGTCCTCAGGTCTCACATGTCCTCAGGTCTCACATGTCCTCAGGTCCTCAGGTCTCACAGGTCCTCAGGTCTCACATGTCCTCAGGTCTCACATGTCCTCAGGTCCTCAGGTCTCACATGTCCTCAGGTCTCACATGTCCTCAGGTCCTCAGGTCTCACATGTCCTCAGGTCTCACATGTCCTCAGGTCCTCAGGTCTCACATGTCCTCAGGTCCTCAGGTCTCACAGGTCCTCAGGTCTCACATGTCCTCAGGTCCTCAGGTCTCACAGGTCCTCAGGTCTCACATGTCCTCAGGTCTCACAGGTCCTCAGGTCTCACATGTCCTCAGGTCCTCAGGTCTCACATGTCCTCAGGTCTCACATGTCCTCAGGTCCTCAGGTCTCACAGGTCCTCAGGTCTCACATGTCCTCAGGTCTCACATGTCCTCAGGTCTCACATGTCCTCAGGTCCTCAGGTCTCACATGTCCTCAGGTCTCACATGTCCTCAGGTCCTCAGGTCTCACAGGTCCTCAGGTCTCACATGTCCTCAGGTCTCACATGTCCTCAGGTCTCACATGTCCTCAGGTCCTCAGGTCTCACAGGTCCTCAGGTCTCACATGTCCTCAGGTCTCACATGTCCTCAGGTCCTCAGGTCTCACATGTCCTCAGGTCTCACATGTCCTCAGGTCCTCAGGTCTCACATGTCCTCAGGTCTCACATGTCCTCAGGTCCTCAGGTCTCACATGTCCTCAGGTCCTCAGGTCTCACAGGTCCTCAGGTCTCACATGTCCTCAGGTCCTCAGGTCTCACAGGTCCTCAGGTCTCACATGTCCTCAGGTCTCACAGGTCCTCAGGTCTCACATGTCCTCAGGTCCTCAGGTCTCACATGTCCTCAGGTCTCACATGTCCTCAGGTCCTCAGGTCTCACAGGTCCTCAGGTCTCACATGTCCTCAGGTCTCACATGTCCTCAGGTCTCACATGTCCTCAGGTCCTCAGGTCTCACATGTCCTCAGGTCTCACATGTCCTCAGGTCCTCAGAGGCCGTGGAGCGTCTCATGTGTTTTTAAACATAAACAGATCGTCTCAGTGGTGATAATTTCTAGCGTCTCATAAACGTCTTTAACTCAGATCAAATGTAAAGAGACAAAAGATTAAACGCTCGACTGAGGCCAAAGAGAGAAAACGGCGAGGTCTGTGCTTCATCTGCAGCTCCGCCCCCTTTGGCTCCGTGCGCCGCCCTGCAGGCGTCAAACACCTACGCCCAACGTTTACCCCACACATCACCAACAGAGGACCTCGCCCTGTCTGCAGAGGACCTCGCCCTCTGTCTCCAGTGGACCTCACCCTCTGTCTCTATAGGACCTCACCCTGTCTGTAGTGGACCTCACCCTCTGTCTCTATAGGACCTCACCCTGTCTGTAGTGGACCTCACCCTCTGTCTCTATAGGACCTCACCCTGTCTGTAGTGGACCTCGCCCTCTGTCTCTATAGGACCTCACCCTGTCTGTAGTGGACCTCGCCCTCTGTCTCTATAGGACCTCGCCCTCTGTCTCCAGTGGACCTCACCCTCTGTCTCTATAGGACCTCACCCTGTCTGTAGTGGACCTCGCCCTCTGTCTCTATAGGACCTCACCCTGTCTGTAGTGGACCTCGCCCTCTGTCTCTATAGGACCTCACCCTGTCTGTAGTGGACCTCGCCCTCTGTCTCTATAGGACCTCGCCCTCTGTCTCCAGTGGACCTCACCCTCTGTCTCTATAGGACCTCACCCTGTCTCTATAGGACCTCGCCCTCTGTCTCCAGTGGACCTCAGTCTTCTCTTATTCATTTAGTGTTTTTATTTTTCTGAAATACTTTGTTCTCACTTTGCCTGTTTCCACGGCAATAGATTTAATGCCACACTGTCGAACATTCAGACAAATATCTCCATGGAGACAAGCAGGTGGCAGAAAAGTTACACAGTGCAACTTTATAAGGACTAAAACAATGTGTGAAGATGGAATTTGTGTCTGTGTCCACTGTCCTCTGTCCATGTCCTCTGTCCATGTCCTCTGTCCATGTCCATGTCCTCTGTCCACAGTCCATGTCCTCTGTCCGTGTCCATGTCCTCTGTCCGTGTCCTTGTCCATGTCCATGTCCTCATCCATGTCCTCTGTCCGTGTCCTCATCCATGTCCTCTGTGATCCGTCTCCTGGACTAAACGCCGTGTCTTTATTTGAGGACTAAACATTAAACCCTGTGTCCTGAGGCGTAACTGTCCCCAGATGTGGGACGACTCACATGTTACAGCCCATTGGTCCATTGTTAGTTTCTCAGCCCGTGATTGGCCGGTCCGGAGATGCCATCTATGAGCTAATGCGGCGTATCTGACCATCTCCGGGATCTGCCGAGGCCCGGACCCCCCGTTGTGCGGTGAGCCGATGGAGGCCGCAATTCAAACAGTCGACGCGCTGTTGTTTTTGGCCTCGGGGGACGAGGCGATAGCGATCTCTCCGGGACTTAACCCGCCCCTTTTGTGGCGTAGGCCTCGAGTGTCCGCTCCATAGAAACTCACACATCACGAATAACCACATTTGACCCGCCGCACATGGGCCTCAAAGAGGACTGTTATTATACCGCCAAACGCCAAGACAAACAAGGGGGCGCTGTACCTCACAGACTGACCTCACAGAGAGTGAGGCCTCACAGTCAAAGAGCGAGGCCTCACAGTCAGGAGAGCGAGGCCTCACAGTCAGGAGAGCGAGGCCTCACAGTGAGGAGAGCGAGGCCTCACACTCGAGAGAGCGAGGCCTCACAGTCAGGAGAGCGAGGATCACACTCGAGAGAGCGAGGCCTGACAGTCAGGAGAGCAAGGCCTCACACTCGAGAGAGCGAGGCCTCACAGTCAGGAGAGCAAGGCCTCACACTCGAGAGAGCGAGGCCTCACAGTCAGGAGAGCAAGGCCTCACACTCGAGAGAGCGAGGCCTCACAGTCGAGAGAGCGAGGTCTCACAGTCAGGAGAGCGAGGCCTCACAGTCAGAGAGTGAGGCCTCATAGTTGAGAGAGCGAGGCCTCACAGTCAGGAGAGTGAGGCCTCACAGTCGAGAGAGTGAGGCCTCACAGTCAGGAGAGCGAGGCCTCACAGTCAGGAGAGTGAGGCCTCACAGTCAGGAGAGGGAGGCCTCACAGTCAGAGAGTGAGGCCTCATAGTTGAGAGAGCGAGGCCTCACAGTCAGGAGAGTGAGGCCTCACAGTCGAGAGAGCGAGCCCTCACAGTCAGGAGATGGATTGAGGTCTCATAATCAGAAGATGGATTGAGGTCTCATAATCAGAAGATGGAGTGAGGTCTCATAATCAGAAGATGGAGTGAGGTCTCATAATCAGAAGATGGAGTGAGGTCTTGCTCTGGAACATGGATCTGTGTCTTTTCATTAGTCCGTGACATTTCATAATCTTCGCCGTGACTTAAAGCCGTGACGTCTGTTTTTTCTCTGTTTTTATGAGGCCCATCGATAAAACCTCGTCTGAAAGGGCCTCACTGCAGGTTCTGTTCACTGCAGCGTGTGATCTACGGGCCTCGTCCATCAGACTCTGGAGCTACGCTAATGAAAACAACATGCTGCTAATGCTAATGCTAGTGCTAATGCTAATGCTAGGACAAGAGATGAGACAGTTTATAAAACATAAACTGCACAGACACTGAAGTCTTATTTTTATCATTAACATAATCCACATTTAAATCACGTCATAATCATCAAATATGTATAAAATATAATTATTATTAAAACGTCACTGAAATAAACTCAAACTGAATCACTTCAGTAAAATCAGTGTTTAGAGACACGAGTGATTTATGTTTTAAATATAATCCTATAAGACTCCACCTCAAATCAATAAACGTCTGGTGCGTTTGAAGATGTGATTGATCGTGCGTCTCCGACAGCGACGTCTGGAGGACGACCCGGTGCCATGTTTGGGCGCCGGGCCAGGCTTTGGACACGCCAATTTGGACCAAGATTTAAACCTGAGGCTGGAAAAGCCTCGTCCTCCCTCCTGGACACATGGACACGCCGCTTTGTGTTGACCTCGAGCGTCTGAGGCCCCAGACTGAGGCCCCAGACTGAGGCCCAGAGGAAACACAGGTCTGTACAGTCTGAGGCCGTGTCCAATGGGCCGCTTTACTGGGCCGACACAAGCAGCGAGACATCAGACGGGCCGGACCAGAACCGGCCCACGCTTCAGACGCATCACAGAACCAGAGGACGCTTTAAACACGGGACACTTTAAACACGGGACGATTTAAACACGGGACACTTTAAACACGGGACGATTTAAACACGGGACACTTTAAACACGGGACGCTTTAAACACGGGACACTTTAAACATGGGACGATTTAAACACGGGACGATTTAAACACGGGACGCTTTAAACACGGGACACTTTAAACACGGGACACTTTAAACATGGGACGATTTAAACACGGGACGATTTAAACACGGGACGCTTTAAACACGGGACACTTTAAACATGGGACGATTTAAACACGGGACGATTTAAACACGGGACGCTTTAAACACAGGACACTTTAAACACGGGACACTTTAAACATGGGACGATTTAAACACGGGACGCTTTAAACACGGGACACTTTAAACACGGGACGATTTAAACACGGGACACTTTAAACATGGGACGATTTAAACACGGGACGATTTAAACACGGGACGCTTTAAACACGGGACACTTTAAACACGGGACACTTTAAACATGGGACGATTTAAACACGGGACGATTTAAACACGGGACGCTTTAAACACGGGACACTTTAAACATGGGACGATTTAAACACGGGACGATTTAAACACGGGACGCTTTAAACACGGGACACTTTAAACACGGGACACTTTAAACATGGGACGATTTAAACACGGGACGCTTTAAACACGGGACACTTTAAACACGGGACGATTTAAACACGGGACACTTTAAACATGGGACGATTTAAACACGGGACGATTTAAACACGGGACACTTTAAACATGGGACACTTTAAACACGGGACGATTTAAACACATCACACACGTCATTGTCTCCATCTGCTGCTTTTTGTCAGAGCTTTTTGGACCATGTGGCTCCCATAGAATCAACATGTGATCAACATGTGATCAACATGTGATCAACACGTGATCAGTCTATGATCAGTTTGTGCCCAAACGTGTGAACAGGTGTTTTGTGTGAACTTACATGTCCCTCACACACATGTCCCTCACACACATGTCCCTCACACACATGTCCCTCACACACATGTCCCTCACACACGTCCCTCTCGTCTTGTCTCTGGTTCAGTTTTTGATCCGATTTAAGTTGTAAAAGTTTGATTTTCTCGTTTCAGACTCAAACTTTTTCCTTCTGTCTTTTTCTTGCGGCTCATGATTTTGAACAGTGTTGTACATTTATAATGGCTTTTGTGGTTTAAATCTGCTTTTGTGTTGTTGTGTCTTATAAAAACATAAAACAGGACTTTTCTAGAATATTTTTACTCTGGTTCTGATCAGATCGAGGTCCGGGCCTCACACCGACACATGTTTGTGTTAAGAATCGTGATGTTTTGTTTAAATAAGTGGCTCTGGAATCAGTTTGGATCAAGTGTAGAGTAAGAGTCTCAATGTTAAAAATCAGTTGAAATGTTTTATATTACGACGACAAAAGAGTTTCTATGACGACGAGGTTAAAAGAGGAACGAGAAAAGTGAGTCACACTTTTGTGCGTCCTCAGTCGGTTTGTGTTTTCTGAACATATGTGGTCACTTTGGTTTAAATCCCAGGATCTACATTATCTTTCGTACCATTTTGTTCCTGTCCTCGTGCATTACACAACACGGGCTTTTCTGAAGCTCGGCTGAAACGCACTGATCCTGATCTGAGCCTGAAGAAGCTGCAGACGCCACAGCTTTGACCAACAGCACTGAGACAATCTGAGACAGAACGGGCATCTGGGTTTAATGACTCTGTATCTGATCCATGTTTATACAGATCTACAGACGCAAGCAGCAGGAGGACGAGAGGGACGGAGGGAGAGGAGAGAGAGGAGAGGAGGAGGAGGGAGAGGAGGAGAGGGATGGAGAGAGAGGAGAGGAAGAGGGATGGAGAGAGAGGGATGGAGGGATACAGAGAGAAGAGGAGGAGGGATGGAGAGAGAGGAGAGGAGGGATGGAGAGAGAGGAGAGGAGAGATGGAGAGAGAGGAGAGGAGGGACGGAGGGACGGAGAGAGAGGAGAGGAGGGACGGAGAGAGAGGAGAGGAGGGATGGAGAGAGAAGAGGAGGGATGGAGAGATACAGAGAGAGGAGAGGAGGAGGAGGGGTGAGAGATATAGAGATCTTACTTCCCTCGATCAGGAGAACCTTAGCTGGATTTTACAGAGAGAGAACATGCAAACTCGTGTGTGTGTGTGTGTGTGAGAGGGTGTGTGTGTGTGTGTGAGAGGGGGTGTGTGGGGGTGTGTAGGGGTGTGTGTGGGGGTGTGTGTGGGGGGGGGGGGTGTGGGGGGGTGTAAGTGTGTGTGTGAGTGTTGTGTGTTTTGTTGTTTGGAAAGTGTGAGATCATTGAGATTCTTGTGCGTTTCTTTCGCTGCAGGAGCCGCGGCTCTTTTCAGAAGAATCGGTTCTTGGTGTCATAAATCAGACGTGGGTTTGGTTTGGAGCCGAACGCCGTCGTTAAAGTGTCAGAGCCACAGACTGATGGTTGTTGCACTTATGTCTATGAAGTTTTCACAGCGCAGACGGATTCGACCAAAAAAAACATGTGACTCTGTAAATTAAAACAGTTTGATGTTTATGGTGAACGTCAGCGCCGCCAGCGCCCTCTAGTGGAGACGATGTCGTAATAATGTACGATACTAATAATAAACTGAGCTCAGGTTTTATGTTTAAAATGTGTTTGATTTGATCAGTGTGAAAACAAATAAACATGTGCAGCTCCGTCTCACGACACGGACAAAGTGAAGGAAATGATCAAATAAGTTTTATAAGAATCAAGTAGAACTGCAGAAAGTCTGAGGTCTGTGTTATTCCAACAGAATCATGAGCCAAATATTCTCAAATAACTTTGCATAAAGTGACACGAGTGTCAAATATAAATATAAATGTGAAGTTCAAACATCAGAGTCTGAAACGGGTCTGAGCTTCTGTTTCATATTCAGAGCCTCGAGTCGAACGTGAGTCTAAAACTGTGACATATGAAATATCCCTGACACTTGGACCGCTGTGGGTGGAGCTCTGTGGGTGGAGCTCTGTGGGTGGAGCTCTGTGGGTGGAGCTCTGTGGGTGGAGCTCTGTGGGTGGAGCTCTGGCCTTACACCGTCACCTCTGAAGGGGGCGCTGCTCTCGGGGTGAAAAGTACAAATGGATTTAAGTGAAGTTTAGGTTAAGTGTGTGTTTTATGAGTCTGAATCTGAGGCTCTGAGTGCGGCAGGACAAACGGCCGAGGGAGGAGGAGGTGATGGAGGAGGAGAGGGGGTGATGGAGGAGGAGGGGGTGATGGAGGAGGAGGGGGTGATGGAGGAGGAGAGGGGGTGATGGAGGAGGAGGGGGTGATGGAGGAGAGGGGGTGATGGAGGAGGAGGAGGTGATGGAGGAGGAGGGGGAGGTGATGGAGGAGGAGAGGGGGTGATGCAGGAGGAGGAGGTGATGGAGGAGGAGGGGGTGATGGAGGAGAGGGGGTGATGGAGGAGGAGGAGGTGATGGAGGAGGAGGGGGAGGTGATGGAGGAGGAGAGGGGGTGATGCAGGAGGAGGAGGTGATGGAGGAGGAGGGGGTGATGGAGGAGGAGAGGGGGTGATGGAGGAGAAGGAGGTGATGGAGGAGGAGGAGGTGATGGAGGAGGAGGAGGTGATGGAGGAGGAGGAGGTGATGGAGGAGGGGGGTGTTTTCATTGGAGAGTTCAGACTTTCAAATACAGAAGTCTGTCAGCGTCTGTGTAACTTACACTGGAATAATAGGCCTGGATATGCACACACACATACACACACACCCCCACCCACATGCACACACACATACACACACACACACACACACATTCTGTTTTATTAAACTGCCAGTAACTGTGTTTTTTCTGTTTTTTCCATGTCGCTGATGCTGCTCCTCGTCCTCAGGTTTGTTCATTTTTCTTTTACATTTCTTTTTTCCAATCCTCTGTTTCACACGAGTCCATCAGCGTGTGTGTGCAAGTGTGTAAAGACCACAGAGTGTGTAAGGACCACAGAGTGTGTAAAGACCACAGAGTGTGTAAAGACCACAGAGTGTGTAAAGACCACAGAGTGTGTAAAGACCACAGAGTGTGTAAGGACCAC
The DNA here is from genome assembly GCF_009829125.3 of Periophthalmus magnuspinnatus. Lineage (NCBI taxonomy): Eukaryota > Metazoa > Chordata > Actinopteri > Gobiiformes > Gobiidae > Periophthalmus > Periophthalmus magnuspinnatus. Next base: position 36,536,836 of record NC_047135.1, on the reverse strand, counting down.
AGATTGTGTAAAGACCACAGAGTGTGTAAGGACCACAGAGTGTGTAAAGACCACAGAGTGTGTAAGGACCACAGAGTGTGTAAAGACCACAGAGTGTGTAAAGACCACAGAGTGTGTAAGGACCACAGATTGTGTAAAGACCACAGAGTGTGTAAAGACCACAGAGTGTGTAAGGACCACAGAGTGTGTAAGGACCACAGAGTGTGTAAGGACCACAGAGTGTGTAAGGACCACAGAGTGTGTAAAGACCACAGAGTGTGTAAGGACCACAGAGTGTGTAAGGACCACAGAGTGTGTAAAGACCACAGAGTGTGTAAAGACGTGGACTGAGTGTGACGTCACCGCAGCTTCATCGAGGCTGGAGCAGAGACAGAGACGATGTGGATGTTCAGACACAAAAGTGAAATAAAAACCCCAGGATCATGTAAAGGGTTAATACGAACATTTAAGACCAGAATGAGTCTGAAGGACAGAGACAGAGAGAGGACAAAGAGGACAGAGGGGGGACAGAGAGGACAGAGAGGACAGAGGGGGGACAGAGGGGACAGAGAGGACAGAGAGGACAGAGGAGACAGAGGGGACAGAGAGGACAGAGGAGACAGAGAGGGGACAGAGAGAGGACAGAGGGGACAGAGAGGACAGAGGGGACAGAGAGGGGACAGAGAGAGGACAGAGAGGACAGAGGGGGCGCTGTTTGAATCGTGGTGAGTGTCTCATTCTTCGTGTCCACGTCCACACAGTCTGTGGTTCTTGTCCTGAGTGAAATTGCTCCAATCGTCTTTTTTCTGTTTTTCTGTTTCATGTTTCTAAACACGACCAGGCAAAAGTTTGGACACATCTCCTTTTTTAATGTATTTTTCTTTATTTTTACATTTTATACACACACAGAAGACAGAGTAAAATATATGGACTTATGCAGAAATGAAAAATAACTAAACATTTTTTATCTTTAATATTCAAACCCTCAGAGTCTCGTCCTTTTTCTTTCTCTCATTTTCTCTCAGCTTCAGGATCAAGTCCCTGAAATAGTTTCACTTCAGAGCTGAGCCTCAGGTGTGAACAGGGTCAAAGCCAAAGGGTGAGGAGTATTTTTAAAAATCTAAATCAAGTTTGGAGTTACTTTGAGTTTCCTTCATCCACCTGTTTCAGTCGTGGTGGAAATAAAGAAACAGAAAAGGAAAAGTGTCCAAACCTTTGTCCAGTTTATCAGATAATCACCACATTAAACGTCACAGTGAGACACGTTCATTACATAATCGACTTCAGTATCTCTGAAACACGGTGGAGAAACACGGTGGAGAAACACGGTGGAGAAACACCGGTCCAATGTGCTGTTGTGTTGACCTCTGACCTCTGTGATGTGGTCGTTCTGTGGAGCGTCGGCTTCAGCTCGGCTCAGTGTGAATGAAGAAGAATCGATCTCCTGCTGCACTTTGTGATGTGTGTTTGGAAAAATGACAGTGGTTCTGTGTGAATCTGCACATGTGACACGTGACATGTGACATGTGACATGTGAAGAAGATTCTCGTTTCTCTCTTGGTCGACTTTTGTTTGCACAACGTTTTTAAAACTTTTGAAAAATTATAACAAAAAAAACAAACAGTGTCAGTCAGAATGTTACGGTCGATAAATGTGACAAACATGAACATGATCTGTTGACACGATGAGACGATGTGTCTCAGTGTCCTGTGTGTGGAGACGTCTCCGTGTCCCGTGTGTGGAGACGTGTCCGTGTCCTGTGCGTGGAGACGTCTCCGTGTCCTGTGTCCTGTCTCCTCCAGAGTCTGTGTTGTATTTGAAGTGTGGAGCTGGTGGAGCTAAAGCCTCATGAACCTCAGACGTAGGTGGAGTTACATCTGATCAAACTGAGACAGAGACACCACCCGTTTGTTTGGTGCAGTTTGGACAAACAGCCCCGCCCTCCACAAGGGGCTGGATAATTGGGTGTAGTTGGGTGTAGTTGTGTGTAGTTGGTTGTAGTTGGGTGTAGTTGGTTGTAGTTGTGTGTAGTTGTATGTAGTTGTGTGTAGTTGGGTGTAGTTGGTTGTAGTTGGTTGTAGTTGGTTGTAGTTGTATGTAGTTGGTTGTAGTTGTGTGTAGTTGGTTGTAGTTGTGTGTAGTTGGTTGTAGTTGGTTGTAGTTGTATGTAGTTGGTTGTAGTTGTGTGTAGTTGGTTGTAGTTGTGTGTAGTTGGTTGTAGTTGGATGTAGTTGCATGTAGTTGCGTGTAGTTGGTTGTAGTTGTATGTAGTTGTGTGTAGTTGTATGTAGTTGGGTGTAGTTGGGTATAGTTGGTTGTAGTTGTGTGTAGTTGTGTGTAGTTGTATGTAGTTGTGTGTAGTTGGGTGTAGTTGGTTGTAGTTGGTTGTAGTTGTGTGTAGTTGTGTGTAGTTGTATGTAGTTGGGTGTAGTTGGTTGTAGTTGTGTGTAGTTGGTTGTAGTTGTGTGTAGTTGGTTGTAGTTGTGTGTAGTTGGTTGTAGTTGGTTGTAGTTGTGTGTAGTTGGTTGTAGTTGTGTGTAGTTGGGTGTAGTTGGGTGTAGTTGTGTGTAGTTGGTTGTAGTTGGTTGTAGTTGTGTGTAGTTGGTTGTAGTTGTGTGTAGTTGGTTGTAGTTGGTTGTAGTTGTGTGTAGTTGGTTGTAGTTGTGTGTAGTTGGGTGTAGTTGGGTGTAGTTGGTTGTAGTTGTGTGTAGTTGTATGTAGTTGGTTGTAGTTGGGTGTAGTTGTATGTAGTTGGTTGTAGTTGTGTGTAGTTGTGTGTAGTTGGTTGTAGTTGGGTGTAGTTGTATGTAGTTGGGTGTAGTTTCTGGGGCTGAGGCTCCAGTTCTGCTGACGGAGCTGAAAGTCGCTCTCTCTGTTCTTCAAACGCACAAACTCACAGTACGACAACAAACCGACGCTACACACACACACACACACACCCACACACACACACACCCACACACACACACCCCCACCCCACACGCACACACACCCCCACACCCCCCACCCCACACGCACACACACCCCCGCACGCATGCCCCCCCCTCCACACACACACACACACACCGCCCCCACTGTCCAAACAAACTGGACGGAGCAGATCTGACACAGGGGGCGGGGCTTAAGGCAAGAATGCCCAAAATAAACACACGAGTCACATGATCATGAGGAGTGTGTGTGGTACGAGCGCAGAGTGCGACGGAGTAACTGAAGACATGAGAATACACACACAGAACACACACACACTCTGATACATACACACTGATACACACACTCTGATACACACACTGATACACACACACACTAAACACACACTCTGATACACACACTGAACACACACTCTGATACACACACACACTGAACACACACTCTGATACACACACTGATACACACACACTGAACACACACTCTGATACACACACACACACACAGAACACACACTCTGATACACACACACACACACAGAACACACACTCTGATACACACAATGAACACACACTCTGTACACACACTGATACACACACTGACACACACACTGACACACACTCTGATACACACACTCTGATACACACACACTGATACACACACTGACACACACACCCCTACACACACTCTGATACACACACTCTGATACACACACACACACACACACACACTCCCGTAACACGAGTGGGACGTTGTTTATCTTAACGGAAATGGAGACACTTATTTATTCAGTTTAGTGAGAGTTTAAAGAAGAGGTTTAAGCCGAGCCAAAGAGCCAATCAGGAGCGAGGCTGTTGAAGGTCCCGCCCACACCACTGGGTTTAACAGGGAGCGGGCGCTTAGCAACGCTGTCAATCAAACCTGTTGCTAACGCTAACAGGAGCGACCTCGGGGAAAGAAGGACCTGATTTGTCTGTGTCTCATTTACAGACACAATAGTGAAATAAAAACCAGAGTCGATGGAGCAGGAAGTGCAACATGATCACTTCCTGTTTGTAGCGCGGCGGCGGCTAACAGGTTAGCTCTGTCTGTTTATATAAACAGTCTAAGGTCCATATAAAACACTGAAGCAGGTGCAGGTGTGTGTAACGTTTTACAGATTATTAGATTGTGCGATTGTGGTCAGAGTCTCCAGTTTTATTTTTCTTGAGGCGTTTTCTATTTTTGTGAAGCAGAAGGAGCCAGAGTCGCTCCTCCTCGTCTCAGACTCGGGGGGTTGCATTCTTCTTCTTTCTTCTCATGTTCATTCTTCTCACGTTCTTTCTTCATGTTCATTGTGAAACTCTGGCTCTTACAGGGTTTATGTTGAACTCCTTGAGATTTGACACAGGGAGGACACTCGACAGATTAGCTCCACAATCCAAACTCTGGGTCTGAGGAAGTCCACTCGTCTCTGTAAACACGGCGCACTACGGCATGTTTATGAGGTCACTGGTGTCTGTAAACTCGCCGTAGTGCGTCGTGTTTATCAGTGGGTTTTTAGTGAGCGTTTCTTCATCTCTTTGTTTACTAAACATGTTCGAGTCCATGAGTCACGGTGACGAGCTCCAGAATCTTAATATAAAATAGATTAAATGACGGGGCTGAAGCCGGCGTTTCATGTGGTCTCACGTTTAACGCTTTATCGCAGCATTACCCACAATGCACTGCAGGCAAAACCTCAGCACAGGTTCAGTCTGTCCCACATTAACGTCCTCAGCTCCTTTAAAAACAAGAAATTATCTGGAATTATGATCAAAGATAAAGAGAAGCACGAGAAAACCAAAGAAACCACAGAGAGTACCCCACCTCCCCCAACCTCCTCTTCAGAGAGTACCCCACCTCCCCCAACCTCCTCTTCAGAGAGTACCCCACCTCCCCCAACCTCCTCTTCAGAGAGTACCCCACCTCCCCCAACCTCCTCTTCAGAGAGTACCCCACCTCCCCCAACCTCCTCTTCAGAGAGTACCCCACCTCCCCCAACCTCCTCTTCAGAGAGTACCCCACCTCCCCCAACCTCCTCTTCAGAGAGCACCCCACCTCCCCCAACCTCCTCTTCAGAGAGTATCCCACCTCCCCCAGCCTCCTCTTTAGAGAGTACCCCACCTCCCCCAACCTCATCTTCAGAGAGCACCCCCCCTCCCCCCGCCTCCTCTTCAGAGAGTACCCCACCTCCCCCAGCCTCCTCTTTAGAGAGTTCCCCACCTCCTCCCGCCTCCTCTTCAGAGAGCACCCCCCCTCCCCCCGGCCCTGCGGTCCCTCTGCAGTAGCTCGGTGGAGTGATTAAAGCCACGTTTGGGGCGCTCTAATGCGCGTGGAGAACCTGATTGTCCACACTTGACATTGAACACTGTCTTTTGGCAAAGCGCGGCGCGAGTTTCAGATTCTGCCACATCTTTAGAGTCGGGAGGACAAACTGTGTGTTATTAGATTTACTCGTAAACGCTAATGCCACATTTCTGTACAAAAACACAAGTCAGTCATAATTTAGAGACGTTCTGATCTCATCTTCACGACACGTCACGAACGAGGTCAAGAGACGCGGCGGGACGTTTCAGTCTGAAGCACAGACGCAAAGAGAATCGGACGAGACTTTTCAAGAACAAAGACTGAAGCGAAGGGCCCACACACCACAAGCTGAAAGGAGGAGCACCCACCTGGTGTTAAATTTACTTTATTTTCGCTGTTTTTTGAGTTTGTATCTGGCGCCTCTGTTTCCGTCGCTCCGTCTGCCAATGACGTTCTGTTTTATTGGCTGTTGCCTTTTGTGGTTACAATATGACAGAGCGGCTCAGAGTCCTCAGGTCCTAAATCAGGTCCTAAATCGTGCAGATTATCCTCTGCCCAACTTAGAATCGTCTGAAATCGTCTGCTTGTTCTCATTGTTCTGTTTTTTTCCGGTTGTTCTATTTTTTCTGATTGTTCTGTTTTTTCTGGCTGTTCTGGTTGTTCTTGTTCTCATTGTTCTTGTTGTTCTCATTGTTCTGGCTGTTCTGGTTGTTCTGTTTTTTCTGATTGTTCTTGTTCTCATTGTTCTGGTTGTTCTTGTTGTTTTATTTTTCTGGTTCTTCTGTTTTTTCTGATTGTTCTGGTTGTTCTGGCTGTTCTTGTTCTCATTGTTCTGGTTGTTCTGTTTTTTCTGGCTGTTCTCGTTCTGTTTTTTCTGGCTGTTCTGGCTGTTTTGGTTGTTCTGGTTGTTCTGTTTTTTTCTGATTGTTCTGTTTTTTCTGGCTGTTCTGGTTCTTCTGGTTGTTCTGGCTATTCTGGTTCTTCTGGTTGTTCAGTTTTTTCTGATTGTTCTGTTTTTTCTGGCTGTTCTCGTTCTGGTTGTTCTGTTTTTTCTGGCTGTTCTCGTTCTGTTTTTTCTGGCTGTTCTGGTTGTTCTGTTTTTTTCTGGCTGTTCTCATTGTTCTGGTTGTTCTGTTTTTTCTGGCTGTTCTCGTTGTTCTGTTTTTTTCTGGCTGTTCTCGTTCTGTTTTCTCTGGCTGTTTTGGCTGTTCTGGTTGTTCTTGTTCTCATTGTTCTGGTTGTTCTCATTGTTCTTTTTTCTGGTTGTTCTGTTTTTTCTGATTGTTCTGGTTGTTCTTGTTCTCATAGTTCTGGCTGTTCTGGTTGTTCTGTTTTTTCTGATTGTTCTTGTTCTCATTGTTCTGGTTGTTCTTGTTGTTTTATTTTTTCTGGTTCTTCTGTTTTTTTCTGATTGTTCTGGTTGTTCTGGCTGTTCTTGTTCTCATTGTTCTGGTTGTTCTGTTTTTTCTGGCTGTTCTCGTTCTGTTTTTTCTGGCTGTTCTGGCTGTTTTGGTTGTTCTGGTTGTTCTGTTTTTTCTGATTGTTCTGGTTGTTCTTGTTGTTTTGTTTTTTCTGGTTGTTGTTTTTTCTGGTTGTTCTGGTTGTTCTCGTTCTGTTTTTTCTGGCTGTTCTGGTTCTTCTGGTTGTTCTGTTTTTTCTGATTGTTCTGTTTTTTCTGGCTGTTCTCGTTCTGGTTGTTCTGTTTTTTCTGGCTGTTCTGGTTGTTCTGTTTTTTCTGGCTGTTCTGGTTGTTCTGTTTTTTTTCTGGCTGTTCTCGTTCTCGTTGTTCTGTTTTTTTCTCTGGCTGTTCTCGTTCTCGTTGTTCTGTTTTTTTTCTGGCTGTTCTCATTGTTCTGGTTTTTCTTTTTTTTCTGGCTGTTCTCGTTCTCGTTGTTCTGTTTTTTTCTGGCTGTTGTCGTTCTGTTTTATCTGGCTGTTCTGGTTGTTCTGTTTTTTCTGATTGTTCTGGTTGTTCTCATTGTTCTGATTGTTCTTGTTGTTCTGGTTGTTCTTGTTGTTCTCATTGTTCTGGTTGTTCTGGTGTGAGACTCTGGTGTTAACATGGTCTGTGGCTCTGGTCTGTGGCTCTGTCTGTGGCTCTGGCTCTGTGTTTGACACATTTGCTGTTCTCTGTTCAGTATCAGGCAGGTCGTCTCACTCAGAGGCTCCATAAATCCACACTCACCCAAACCCACTGTCCCCCCACACACTTTACAGCTCATCTGTCGTCCTCCTCCTACGAGAGACAGAGGACTGACCGCCCCAAACCCTGACCGCCCCAAACGCAGCCCACCCCAAACGCTGACCGCCCCAAACGCTGACCGCCCCAAACGCTGACCGCCCCAAACGTGGGCCTGTCCAAGACTCTCATCTCACGTGTCTGAAATCGGCTGAATCCTGAAACTCTTTTGACAAATATGAGAACGGAGCGCCGTCTGAGGCGGTCAGACGAGGCCACAGCAGCGTGTGTGGACAATGTGTGTGGACAATATGTGTGGACATAACTCACGTAAACGAGTGCTCGCCAAAGTGTGGATCTGTATGAGTGTTTACGCCTTAAACGCCGCAGACTTTGAGCTTTTTATTCTATTTACATTTTTTGAACCTGGAGTATCAGGAGAGAGACTCTGAATGAAAACTCTGCACTCTGTAACTTTTCCAGAGTGTCCAGAGTGTCCACCATCTGCTGGTTTCTATGGCGATGTTGTTGCTATGCCTGGAAAGTTCCATAATATTACATTAAACGTGTCAATCCTGCATTCAGCAAATTAGAGGTGTTTTTATAGGAAAGAAAATACCTCGATATTCTTCCTTGATTCTCTCTGTGGTTTGGGCTCGCCTCTCCACAGACCTGAGCTGGGACGTCACACGCTGTAGATACGATTAATGCATCACTATGGAACATTCAGTTACACAGTGAACGTTTAGCACAATTTAATATTTGTCCTTAGATTAATTCAGGCCTAGTTTGCGACGATGAACTGTTTATATAAATGAACACAGCTAACCGGCTAACCGCGGCGCTACAAACAGGAAGTGATCACGGGCGCACTTCCTGTTCCATCGACTCGTCATTCTGGTCTTAAATGTTCGTATTAACCCTCTACATGATCCTGGGGTTTTTATTTCACTTTTGTGTCTGTAAATTAAGACATGAACATTAATAACAGACGAATGAGGTCGCTCCCACTGTCCTCGCTCCTGATTGGCTCTTTGGTTGCTATGATACTCGTGGCTGGTCTAACCTCCACGAGCTTCATTTGTCGCTGAAGCTGTGGTGACGTCAGACTTTTCCGCGTCTCTTTACGTCTCTGGTCGGGGTCTAGACTCAGGTGTTGTACAAATAATATAATAATGACGCTGGTATTTTCCCATAATTCCTCTGACCCTCTGGTGAAGTGGTCCCAGCTGCTCGACCACATGTGTCCTCTTTTTACGGTAATAAATAGTGAAACATACAGACGGCTCTGCGCTCTCATTCATCTCACACAGCGGCTGAAGAGCTGAAGACACGCGGCTTTGGGGAAGATTTAGACTCAAAAACATTTAAACGGTGATGGATCGGGTCTAGGAAACGGCGCCCGGCTCGGCGGCTTCAGGGAGAGTCGGGTCTGAAGAGTCAACGTGAGAAGAATCGTTTTACAGATTTGTGTTGATCAAAGAATCGAAGGGACCGAGCGACATGAGGCGACTGTGGCTCAGTCAGTAGAGCACAGAGCTGTCAGTGTCATTGAGCAAGACACTTAAGGCCCCTCCACCCAGTGTGTGTGTGTGTGTGTATGTGTGTGTGTGTCGGGGTGTGTGTGTGTGTGTTTGTGTGTGTGTCTGAGGGGGTGTGTGTGTGTGTGTGTGTCTGAGGGGGTGTGTGTTTGTGTGTGTGTGTGTGTATGTGTGTGTTTGTGTTGTCTCTTGCAGGTGGACATGTTCTGTATAAACGTGAACCTCAGGCCCAGAGTCAGGTCCTTAAACGTCACGTTAAGATTCGACTGAATCGTGATCTGGACCAGACGGACACAGATTTATATAAAGAGAAAAATATAAAGTGAAAAATATAAAGTGAAAAATATAAAGTGAAAAATATAAAGTGAAAAATATAAAGTGTAAATCAGATTCTTCGGTGATGAGGACGTTACAAAAAAACTGTGAGAAGAAACGACAACATTTTGAAATTAGTCCTGATTTTTGTGACATTCTGTCAAGAATAAGGACGCCCCATGTGTCCCCTCTGTCCCTCTGTCCCTCTGTCCCTCTGTCTCTCTGTCCCTCTGTCTCTCTGTCCCTCTGTCCCTCTGTCTCTCTGTCCCTCTGTCCCTCTGTCTCTCTGTCTCTGTCCCTCTGTCCCTCTGTCCCTCTGTCTCTCTGTCCCTCTGTCTCTCTGTCCCTCTCTCTCTCTCTCTCTCTCTCTGTCCCTCTGTCTCTCTGTCCCTCTGTCCCTCTGTCTCTCTGTCTCTGTCCCTCTGTCCGTCTCGTGTTGTGGACAGTGGACTTTTGAACATCTGTCAGAACAAACAGTGAAACTGAAGAGAGCGGCAGGAAAAAGGTGAAGGAAAAATGTGTGAGGTCAGTGAAGGAGTGAGGCCAAAAGAGGCCGAGGTCCTCAGAGATAGAGCCAGAAAGACCTGAGCCACAGTCAGACCTGAGCCAGACCTGAGCTAGACCTGAGCCACAGTCAGACCTGAGCCAGACCTGAGCCACAGTCAGATCTGTGGAGATGTGACTCTTTCTCTTCTCAGTCTCTGGTTCAGACTTTAGTGTTTGAGCTGCTCTGCTCCACAGGACACTGTCCCAGATGTTTGTCCTAGATGCATACGGCTCATACGGCTCATACGGCTCATACGGCTCACACGGCTCACACGGCTCATACGGCTCACACACTGTCCCGTACTTTCACACAGTTGTGTATCTGTAGACACAGAGTGTTTTTTACTCTCAGGGAGTTGGACATAAACAGAATCATCTGAACATTCTGATCTGTGCAGGTCTGAAGTGAAACAGAAAACAGAAAAACACTTTTAATCAATGACATTTAACACAAAACACTGTCAACCCCAGAGTCTGGTCCAAACAGCAGGTTCAGAGTCTGCAGACGCAGCCGCAGGTTCAGAGTCTGCAGACGCAGCCGCAGGTTCAGAGTCTGCAGACGCAGCCGCAGGTTCAGAGTCTGCAGACGCAGCCGCAGGTTCAGAGTCTGCAGACGCAGCCGCAGGTTCAGAGTCTGCAGACGCAGACGCAGGTTCAGAGTCTGCAGACGCAGCCGCAGGTTCAGAGTCTGCAGACGCAGCCGCAGGTTCAGAGTCTGCAGACGCAGCCGCAGGTTCAGAGTCTGCAGACGCAGCCGCAGGTTCAGAGTCTGCAGACGCAGACGCAGGTTCAGAGTCTGCAGACGCAGCCGCAGTTTAAACGTCGCCTCATGTTTATCAGTTTGGTCCAAATCCAGGAGTTTGTCACTTTTCTAAACGCACAGATCTGTGCTGCTCTTTGGTTTAGAGCCTCTAAATAAATAAAGACATAAATCGTCTCGTCTGGATCGAGATGAAGCTCTGGCCTGAGGACAGAGGACAGATCCTGGAGGAGGAGCAGGAGGAGGTGTCAGAGATGGATGTGGCCCCCGTCCCGGAGGAGCGGGGTCTGGTGTCGGGGCATCGGCCTCAGTTTGATCAACGTGTCGTGGGCCCCTGTTCAGGGCAGGGGTCAGGTCCACTCTGCCCCCCCCCTGTGGGACACAGGACACCTGATCTGACCAACTGTCAAGCCCCGTTAAGTGAGTCCACACAGTCCACACGGCGAAGTCCACACGGCGAGATCCACACGGCGAAGTCCACACGGCGAGATCCACACGGCGAAGTCCACACGGCGAGGTCCACGCGGCGAGGTCCACACAGGAGTGAGGAGCCGAGGAGCCGAGGAGCCGAGGAGCCTCATCTTAAATATAAGTTTGTGGAGATGTTGTAGATTTTTACAGGAGAAAAGCACCAGAGACGTTTAACAAAACATGTTTATTAACGTCACTACATTTATGAGTTATACGGCTCATATACTGAGCCACACGGCTCCTTTTGTGGCTCTGTTTAGACGAGTGTTTCAAATGGAAAACTGTTTTTAATTAACACGTAGCACAGGACGTGATGCAGACTGTGCTCCAGAGTTTAGACAAATATTTAAAAACTGTGAATCCAGCAGCGTTTAGTGTTATATACTCTTATATACTCTTATGTACTCTTATATACTCTTATGTACTCTTATGTACTCTTATATACTCTTATGTACTCTTATGTACTCTTATGTACTCTTATGTACTCTTATGTACTCTTATATACTCTTATGTACTCTTATGTACTTTTATGTACTCTTATGTACTTTTATGTACTCTTATGTACTTTTATGTACTCTTATGTACTCATATATACTGTTATATACTCGTATATTCAGTATAAACACTCCTCGCCCCGGTCTGAGTCTCGTCCCAGTCTCGTCCTGGTCTCGTCCCGGTCTCAGTCTCGTCCCGGTCTCGTCCCGGTCTCAGTCTCGTCCCGGTCTCGTCCTGGTCTCGTCCCGGTCTCGGTCTCGTCCCGTCTCGTCCGGTCTCGTCCCAGTCCCGGTCTCGTCCTCGTCCTCGTCCTCGTCCCGTCCCGTCCCGTCTCCTCTGGCAGCTCTACACACACATTCCTCACTCATATAATTCTTCTTTGTTTCGTTGTTGAACAAAACCACATCAAACACGTCTGTGGAGAAAAACTGAAGAGGTTTTTATTAAAGTCGCCTCAAGCTCCAAATGTCTCATCCACTGAGAGTACACACTCTGAATACTCTGATACTCTGAATACTCTGAATACTCTGATACTCTGATACTCGGGTACTCTGATACTCTGATACTCGGGTACTCTGATACTCTGATACTCTGATACTCTGATACTCTGATACTCTGATACTCTGATACTGTACCTGTGTGTACAGTTACTCCTTTGGTGATATTCAGACACAGTTAATTAAAATGACACATGGAGAAACTTCATCTGGGATTCTGCTTTAGTGAGAAAAGAGAAAACACAGAAGACGTCTCAGAGTGAAGTGAATCTGCAGAATCATTTTAATCCGACCTGAGTGTGGAGATATTAAAAGTCATAATGTTTGTTTTGACACGGCTCAGGCTGAAGTCGTCTCAGCAGACACCTCGGTTCTTCTCTCAGTCCGTATTAACCTCGTTCTTTTATCCTCCGCTCTGTCGGACGCTTTGATACAAACGCTTCATTTTCTTGGGCTTCCTCGAGTCCCTCTGGAGCAGACGCTGGATGAAAGACGCTCTGGTGACAGGACTCTGGGTTTGGGTCGACAGCTGCGGGGCCTCGTTTGTTTTTGTGTTTTTGTGTTTTGTGTTTTTGTGCCTGTGTCTAAGTTGGCACAGACGGGGCATCGGGGCTTCACAGGGCCCAGGCTGAAGCATGAGAAGCAGAAGTGCTGCACAGATGTGTGGGACTTACATAAAAAAGCTTCACATCTGGACAGCTGAAGAAACTGAAGCTCCGTGTAATCACACCACGGGTAAATAATCCATTGGTTTGTTTACGAGAGCTAATTATCACCAGTTATTATTGTTATGAGTTATTTATTATCACTTTTATGGGCTGCTCCTCGTCAGGACGAAGCAGAAACAGGATCATATAAAGCATCATATCCACTTTCACCGCTCGCACGAGCCTTTTTCACCGCTCGCACGAGGCTTTTTCTACCGCTCGCACGAGGCTTTTTCACCGCTCGCACGAGCCTTTTTCACCGCTCGCACGAGCCTTTTTCTACCGCTCGCACGAGCCTTTTTCACCGCTCGCGCAACACCTTTTCACCACTCGCACGGGGCTTTTTCACCGCTCGCACGAGGGTTCTTGATGTAAAGCGCTTTGAGCCTTGAAGGTGAAAAGTTCCGTATAAACCCAAACGGTGGCGACACATTAACATAAATAACATTAAAGCCTAAATGTCGTTTTTAATCTGAATAATTCCGAGCTCTTTTCAAACATCAAACTTTCACAGCTGAAGTAAGAACCAGCTCAGAGCAAAAAGTAGAAAACATAAGTGTTCCATCTGGATATTATTTATAGTTTTTTCCAAAAATACTTAAAGTATTTTCCCGTGGACAGGGTGTAGTTTAGGGGTATAGAGCGTTTAATAGAATTAAGATGTTTTAATGGCAGGACTAGATCTGAAGGACGCCTCGTGGGTTTGTACGTATACGAGCGTGTAGAAAATCAGAACCAAAAGCATGTTGTGCTAGCTGGGGGCTAGCATACCACCGTCTGCTTGTAAAAGCACAATCACTGCTGCCCCGGTGCACTCTGGGAGCACAGCAGGGAGCTCTTTGTCTGTTAGCCTAGCACACTTCCTGGGGCATTGTGCCTGGTTTGTTCCACCGGCCGCCGCTGGAGTGGAGGGCAGGTGAGGTCACGTGACTTCCTCGACCTTTGACCCCTGCTGTGTTAACCTATGACACGGTCGCGTCTCTGTCATTGGCCAACGGGACGCGGCGTTTGCCCCGAGAGGTCGGTTCCTCTGTCCATCTGTGCTAGAACTTCAAACTCCGGGACGTTGGCATAGCGCTCCGTGACCTTTGACCCTTCGGCGTGTCTCTCGCCGCATTACTCGTCCTCTCCGTGCTGTTCTGTGTCGTTACGTCGGCTCTAAGTTCATTTCTCACGGCTGCAGGAGACGAGCGGCCGTGAGAACGAGCCCGGGACAAACAGAGAAACGTCTGTGTCACTGTTTACGTTTTTAAATTCAGTAAAAACATTTGACATAAAAACATAAAAGTCACGTCACACGACGTCGTCAGGTCTGAGCTGAATTTAAAAACACTGAAAAAACAAAAAGTTCAGACTCTTTATGATTTATTTCCTCTGACTAAACATCAGGTCTCCTGTGGTTTAGAGATGAGTCGATATGACACTGGTATCGGGAGCCGATACTGAAAAATGAGCTGAATCAGGTATCGGTGCCATGATATCGGTCCAGCCGATATCGGTCCAGTTGATTCCCTGTTGGACTTTAATTGGCTGTAATAAAAATATTTCGTCTGAACGTCTCATTATGTTTTGAAAACTTCAGTCTGAAGTGAAGGAAACACAGAACAAGAGAAAGAGAAAGAGTTTAAAAGACCGACTGTCTCTGGTATCGGCTCATATCAAGTATCGGCCAATGTTTAAAGTCCTGCTCCTCCCCACCTCCTGCTCCTGCTCCTCCCCACCTCCTGCTCCTGCTCCTCCCCACCTCCTGCTCCTGCTCCTCCCCACCTCCTGCTCCTGCTCCTCCCCACCTCCTGCTCCTGCTCACCTCCTGCTCCTCTCCTCGTGACGTCATCGCTCTCTCTCTCTTACTGCTCCTTTCACTTCAGTCTTCAGTCACTGCACTTCTTCTTCTTCTTCTTCTTCTTCTTCTTCTTCTTCTTCTTCTTCTTCTTCTTCTTCTTCTTCTTCTTCTTCTTCTTCTTCTTCTTCTTCTTCTTCTTCTTCTTCTTCTTCTTCTTCTTCTTCTTCTTCTTCTTCTGTTCTGTTTATTTTCAAATAACACAGTGGAGTTTTTCCTGCTCCGTGTGGAGCTCCTCCTCCTCCTCCTCCTCCTCCTGAGGAGGTGTCGTCTCATGTGATGTTTTACTTGTTTAGTTTTGTGTCATTAAACTTCTATTTCAAACAAAGAAAAACTCATCACCACAAAGAAAATAAAAACATTTTAGTCTTTTTCACAACAAACGAAAAGTTTTTACACAGAGACGATCCAGAGATCAGAGAATAAAAAAACAAGAAACAAAGAGTCAGAGTCACAGCGACAAATAAATATATTTAATATATTTAATAAATATATTTAATACATATATTTAATAAATCATCTCCTCAGTCTGACCTTTATCTCCAGAACTTCATCTCCTTCTTGCCATCTTCATCCCCCTCCTCGTCCTCCTCCTTGTTCCTTCTCATCCTCCTCCTCACCTCCTCCTCATCCTCCTCCTCACCTCCTCCTCCTCACCTCCCTGTTGTCCGTTTCTTTTTGGTCTGTAGTTTCGAGGTCATCCCGTCGTTACATCACGGTGTTTTCTCCAGAGGTTTGTGTTGTTATCATTCGACTGGACGGAGGAAGAGGCGACGTCCAAAAACAACACTCCCGATTAGAGGAGGCGAGTCTGAGCGCCGGCCCGGGATCCACACATGTGGTTTAGAGACGACCCAAACTGTATCTCAAACCACGAACAGCAAACTCCTCCTGACATGTTCGACGTTCTGCGGTGGAAACGCCAAAAGAGACGCCATAAATATGTAGGAGCTGTGAGAAGAGCCGGGGTTTGGGTGAAGGGTCAGAGCCGTGTGTGGTGTTTGTGCTGCTGAATCTGTCCAAAAGACCGAAGTCCAGATACAGAAACGTCACCGCGGCGTCTGAGGTTTGAGCAGAATCAGGAGATAGTGTCGTCAAAGGAGGTTTTATGAGCCGCTCCGTCGCTCTGGGACCTTCTGCCCGGACAAGACCCTCATTCATGTGACTCTGAGTTTGATAAAGAAAAGGACACGAAGAGACGGGTTTAGCTCTGAAGGAACCGGAGCGTCGGAACCACACGTTTATTCAGCTCATACGCCCGTCATGATGTCACCACGGTCCATTTAGACGTGTGATGTTTAACTGTCCCTCACAGTAAATGATAATATTGAAATGAATTTATGTCACAGTAAGATTCAAACCAGAGAATCAGAGTAAAACCTTCTCTGTGAATCATTTTAAACAGAACGTCTCCAGTTTAAACAGACTGAAGGACTTTGAGTGTCTATAATGTGTCTTATAAGTTCATTTCTGGATCATGAACAACTCAAATGTCCTAAAACTGCAAAATGCCCCCGACTGGAGCGAAGAAAAGAAACATGTGATAAACACTGAGTCTGTAAACACTGAGCGATACGTCGATCTGTGATTATTATGACAGACCTAAAAGCACAACTCAAACACAGACTAATTCAAAGTGATTTACACAATGAGAAAGACATTAAATCACAAACAAACAAATCAAAACAAATAACCGTCATAAAATGAACATTAAAAGAGACGGAATCAAACCCTTTGAGTCACATGAGCAGATAAACAGAACAGTGTGAGTCTGGATTTAAACTGAGTCAAACACAGACGTCACACACACTCAGGACTGGACCAGGACTGGACCAGGACTGGACCAGGACTGGACCAGGACTGGACCAGGACTGGACCAGGACTGGACCAGGACTAAACCAGGACTGGACCAGGACTGAGCCAGGACTGGACCAGGACTGGACCAGGACTGGACCAGGACTGAGCCAGGACTGGACCAGGACTGGACCAGGACTGAGCCAGGACTGGACCAGGACTGGACCAGGACTGGACCAGGACTGAGCCAGGACTGGACCAGGACTGGACCAGGACTGGACCAGGACTGGACCAGGACTGAACCAGGACTGGACCAGGACTGGACCAGGACTGGACCAGGACTGGACCAGGACTGGACCAGGACTAAAGAAGGACTGAGCCAGGACTGAACCAGGTCTAAACCAGGTCCCTGAAGTCCTCAGAGTGTGAGATGGTGTGTGAAATACTTCCTGGTTCTAGTCCTGACCCGAGCAGCAGTGTTCTGGATGTTCTGGATGTTCTGGATGTTCTGGATGTTCTGGATGTTCTGGATGTTCTGTTCTGTGGCTCGTTTGGAGAGTCCAGTGATCAGGACGTTACAGTCGTCTAATCTACTGGACACAAACGCAGGATAAGTGTCTCTGATTTGATTTTTGATGTTTTTAGATGTAAAAAGCTGCAGATGTTCTTGATTTGATGTGTCTGTTAAAGTTCAAGTCTGAGTCCATTTTTACCTCGAGATTTCTGTCCTGAGTTGAAGGTTTTAGAGAGAGACTGGAGGTGACGCTGACACTTTCTCTGTGTTTCTCTTGAGTCTTGTCTGAGTTTATCTGGACAAAGTTGTTTTTCCTCCACACACTGATCTGTTGAATCCACTGGTCCAGATTCACCTGCTGCAGTGAGACATAGATCTGACTCGTCTGCAGAGTCGTGTAGGACACATTATTATTGTGTATTAACTCAAACACGTGAATGAAATAAAACACAACTCCAGGTGTGTTTTTGAGGAGGACACAACGTGACTTTAAGCTACAGGAGTCACTTTTGTGTCATTTAGGACTTTTAAACATGATATTTAGATCTGTTTTTGAGTCTTTCATCATGTCCCAGGATAAACTCCATCCATCCAACTTAGAAGAAATAAAAATAAATGAATACAGATTGAAAGTTTACTCAGAGAAACGTCCCGTCTCTGAGTCTCTGCAGCTCGGAGCCATTGGGCGTTTGGTCTTTTGCGTGATGTATTTACGCCTTGTTGTTCTAAACACATCTGATGCTTGTCTCTGAAACTGTCAAAACTCTCGATAGTTTTAAACACGTGACATCATCTGAAACTTTGGGCCCAAACACATGTTCCAAAGACCTCCACACGTCCTCCTCCTCCTCCTCCTCCTCCTCCTCCTCCTCCGCTGATCCCTGAAGGCCAATTACCTGCAGGTTAAACTCTTAGTTTAAAAGTCACTAAAAGGCATTTAATGAGCCGCATAATCCCCGACATCAGAGCCGCTCCAGGTGAATTATGGGTACTTAGATGACGTCTTCTCAGCGGCTGTTAGCGACGATTAGCTCCTCTCTGCTCCACGTGTCAGTCGTGATTAAAGTGAGAGCGACGTGTGATCAGCTCAATAGAAAATGAAGTGGACTCTGTTTAGCTCCGAGTCAGAGATTATCCCACCACAGGATCAGCAAGAAAAACAGTCAAATGGTCAAAGTTAAATCAGGGAAAACAGCGGTCAGCCATTTTGTGTCGAGTCTATAATTATGAGAACAACGCACCTGCGCCTTAAACCCGACGGATCCTGCCGTAGATTTGAGTCTCGTCTTAATAAAATGTGCTTTGCAAGTGGAAAGGAGGAAATTGTAGTTTTGGAACTGGCCACCGCCGCCGCTCCTCCAGTTACAAAACCACATTTAGTGGAGTTTATCCAGGTGGAGCGAGGCTGGATCTATATGTCTTAAATAAACTCAGACCGGCCCAAGTGTGTGCAGCAAATCCTCTTCAAATATACACAGTGGGACGTTTAAACTGTCCACGAACGGGACCATTAGGACACGAGGGACACGGGGGCACACACCAACGAGAGGCACACTGCAAATAAACACGAAATGGGACGAGGCGAGGAGGAGGAGGAGGTGGAGGAGGAGGAGGTGGAGGAGGTGGAGGAGGTGGAGGAGCCATGGGAAACAGAAGAAAACAATAAAAGTGTGGATCAAACTGACGTCTCTGAAATCAACAGATCTGAATGTGACATGTCAATAAACATGTGTGAGACGGGGTTTGTGTGGTTGTGTGTTTGTGTCTGTGTGTTTCTGTGGTTGTGTGTGTGTGTTTGTGTGTTTGTGTGGTTGTGTGTTTGTGTCTGTGTGTTTCTGTGGTTGTGTGTGTGTGTTTGTGTGTTTGTGAGGCCGTTGTGTACCTGCACACACACACACTGTACATAAATGTGCTGCAGTGACTTAATCCTCTGACGTTTCTGTTGTTGGTTTAGTGCAGGATTAAAACTGGAGGATTTTGCTCAGATCAGATGAAGCTGATCTGAAACATAATGAAACGGAGCGAGTGGAGCTGCAGATCAGCCGCCGCCGCCGCCGCGTGTTTCTGTAACCGGGCCGAGACTTTGCTCTTCCGCACAGAGACACGCCTTTAATCACAAGTGAACGATTCGTCTGCAGATTTTTAGACGATTGCGATCGGTTCAACTCTGAACTTGGGCCGTGGTTTGTTTTTGGTCTGATCTTCAGGGTCGATGTTTGTGAACATTTCTCTGGTGACATCGTCTTTATCTGAACATCCTCATTCATCACATCCACAGAGACAGACCGATATATCGAGTCGATATTTGCACTTTTTAACTCTTCAGCTCAGACCGATTCCTCCGTCTGAACAGAGACACTGAACAGAGACACTAAACAGAGACACTAAACAGAGACACTAAACAGAGACACTAAACAGAGACACTAAACAGAGACACTAAACAGAGACACTAAACAGAGACACTAAACAGAGACACTAAACAGAGACACTAAACAGAGACACTAAACAGAGACACTGAACAGAGACACTAAACAGAGACACTGAACAGAGACACTAAACACGACTCATGAGTTTATCATTGAAAAGGCTGTGAGTTTGTGTATTTGAGTAAAATGACGAAAAAACACACACATCAATCGATCTTTAAAACTCCTGCCCCTCAGACCCTCGTCCTGCCCCTCAGACCCTCGTCCTGCCCCTCAGACCCTCGTCCTGCCCCTCAGACCCTCGTCCTGCCCCTCTCTCTCTCTCTCTCTGTGCCGTCATCCATTCAATCTATAAACTGAAGGTAACTGTCTCCAGATTCTGCTGCCACTTCAGTGTCTCTCAGTGGCTCTCAGTGTCTCTCAGTGTCTCTCAGCGTCTCTCAGCGTCTCTCAGCGTCTCTCAGCGGCTCTCAGCGGCTCTCAGCGGCTCTCAGCGGCTCTCAGCGGCTCTCAGCGGCTCTCAGCGGCTCTCAGCGGCTCTCAGCGTCTCTCAGCGTCTCTCAGCGTCTCTCAGTGGCTCTCAGTGGCTCTCAGTGGCTCGACGGCTCAGACGGGCCCCGGGGTCATAATTAACCCGTGACAAATGTGCAGTGAGACGTCACCAGCTCTGAGACCTCAGTTTAGAAACACAAACTCACTCAGCGAAGCCTCACCCACCAGCCCCAGGCCACAGAGGGAGAACAGCTCCATTTACACAGAGAACAGCTCCATTTACACAGAGAACAGCTCTATTTACACAGAGAACAGCTCCATTTACACAGAGAACAGCTCTATTTACACAGAAAGAGAACAGCTCGATTTACACAGAGAACAGCTCTATTTACACAGAGAACAGCTCCATTTACACAGAAAGAGAACAGCTCGATTTACACAGAGAGAGAACAGCAGCTCTTTTTACCTCCCTATTTCCCACTTTTTCCTGTCTCTGTGTCTGTCTCTGTCCCTGTCTCTGCCTCTGCCTCTGTGTCTGTCTCTGTGTCTCTGCCTCTGTGTCAGTCCCTGTCTCTGTGTCTGCCTCTGTCCCTGTCTCTGCCTCTGTCTCTGTCTCTGTCTCTGCCTCTGTCTCTGTGTCTGTCTCTGCCTCTGTCTCTGCCTCTGTCTCTGTCTCTGCCTCTGTCCCTGTCTCTGTGTCTGTCTCTCTCTCTCTGTCTCTGTGTCCCTGTCTCTGCCTCTGTCTCTGCCTCTGTCTCTGCCTCTGTCTCTGTGTCTGTCTCTCTCTCTCTGTCTCTGTGTCCCTGTGTCTGCCTCTGTGTCTGTCTCTGTGTCTCTGCCTCTGTGTCTGTGTCTGTCTCTGTCCCTCTCTCTGTCTCTGCCTCTGTCTCTCTCTCTCTGTGTCCCTGTGTCTGCCTCTGTGTCTGTCTCTGTGTCTCTGTCTCTGTCCCTGTCTCTGTCTCTGTGTCTGTCTCTGTCTCTGTCTCTGTGGTCCCTGAGTTTCCTCACACTAAAACAGTTTTTCCTTTTTACATTTGTGTTGATGTTTAGTTTCACTGTCGACTCTCGAGTTTCAGCAACAAATCTGTAAAAAAACAATAAAATGAAATAAAACAGAAATATGAGTCTGAGACGTCAGAGCTGATGTCCCTGTCTCCTGTCTCTCCTTTACCCCTGTCTCCTGTGGTCTCCTGTCCCTGTCTCTCCTTCACCCCTGTCTTCTGTTGTCTCCTGTTGTCCCTGTCTCCTGTCCCTGTCTCCTGTCTCTCCTTCACCCCTGTCTCCTGTGGTCTCCTGTTGTCCCTGTCTCCTGTCTCTCCTTTACCCTGTCTCCTGTTGTCCCTGTCCCCTGTTGTCTCCTGATGTCCCTGTCTCCTGTCTCCTTCACCCCGTCTCCTGTTGTCCTAATTGCGTCCGGTCCTCGGGGCGTCCCACCGCAGGTATGCTAACGGGCTCTGTTGTCTGTACATTCCAGTGGTGCATGATGGGAGCTCAGTGAGGACGTGTCTGTGGCTCGTACTCGGGTCTTGAGTTTTTCATCGTCGGGTTGTGGGTTCAACTCTCGGCTCGTCTCCATTTTTTATTTAAGTCTGTTTTTGTTGCTCTTTATTAAAAACCTTCATTTTCTCTTTTTAACTCGATATAAACCCAAGTGTTTTTACTGGAGATCGGCCGATGTGGGTTTCTCCGGGACCGATACCGAGTGTTTAGAATCAACAGAGACAAACGGACGATACTGTGTCGATCTGTGGATATTTTAGACCTGATTTTGATAAAAGCAACAGACCAAGACCAAATATCGACCTCTGCCTGAGATTTAAGGCCGATACACAATATGTTAAAGAGGACAAATATCGGTCAATCGATATATCGGCCTATCTCTCTTTTTCTATCAGAGCACAGACTTAAACTCGTCTGCGTCCAAACCTGCGACTGGACATTAGAGAGGGGCGTCCCGTTCATAGAGAGAGGGGCGTCCCGTTCATAGAGGGGCGTCCCGTTCATAGAGAGGGGCGTCCCGTTCATAGAGGGGCGTCCCGTTCATAGAGGGCGTCCCGTTCATAGAGGGGGCGTCCCGTTCATAGAGGGGCGTCCCGTTCATAGAGAGGGGCGTCCCGTTCATAGAGGGGCGTCCCGTTCATAGAGGGGGCGTCCCGATCATACAGGGGCGTCCCGTTCATAGAGGGGCGTCCCGTTCATAGAGGGGCGTCCCGTTCATAGAGGGGCGTCCCGTTCATAGAGGGGCGTCCCGTTCATAGAGAGGGGCGTCCCGTTCATAGAGGGGCGTCCCGTTCATAGAGGGCGTCCCGTTCATAGAGGGGGCGTCCCGTTCATAGAGGGGCGTCCCGTTCATAGAGAGGGGCGTCCCGTTCATAGAGGGGCGTCCCGTTCATAGAGGGGGCGTCCCGTTCATACAGGGGCGTCCCGTTCATAGAGGGGCGTCCCGTTCATAGAGGGGCGTCCCGTTCATAGAGGGGCGTCCCGTTCATAGAGGGCGTCCCGTTCATAGAGAGGGGCGTCCCGTTCATAGAGGGGCGTCCCGTTCATAGAGGGGCGTCCCGTTCATAGAGGGCGTCCCGTTCATAGAGGGCGTCCCGTTCATAGAGAGAGGGGCATCCCGTTCATAGAGGGGCGTCCCGTTCATAGAGGGGTGTCCCGTTCACAGAGGGGTGTCCCGTTCACAGAGGGGGCGTCCCGTTCATAGAGGGGCGTCCCGTTCGCAGAGGGGGCGTCCCGTTCATAGAGGGGCGTCCGTTCATAGAGGGGGTGTCCCGTTCGCAGAGGGGGCGTCCCGTTCATAGAGGGGCGTCCGTTCATAGAGGGGCGTCCCGTTCGCAGAGGGGGCGTCCCGTTCGCAGAGGGGGCGTCCCGTTCATAGAGGGGGCGTCCCGTTCATAGAGGGGGCGTCCCGTTCATAGAGGGGCGTCCCGTTCATAGAGAGGGGCGTCCCGTTCATAGAGGGGGCGTCCTGTTCGCAGAGGGGGCGTCCCATTCATAGAGGGGCGTCCCGTTCATAGAGGGGCGTCCCGTTCATAGAGGGGCGTCCCGTTCATAGAGGGCGTCCCGTTCATACAGGGGCGTCCCGTTCATAGAGGGTGTCCCGTTCGCAGAGGGGGCGTCCCGTTCATAGAGGGGCGTCCGTTCATAGAGGGGCGTCCCGTTCGCAGAGGGGGCGTCCCGTTCGCAGAGGGGGCGTCCCGTTCATAGAGGGGGCGTCCCGTTCATAGAGGGGGCGTCCCGTTCATAGAGGGGCGTCCCGTTCATAGAGAGGGGCGTCCCGTTCATAGAGGGGGCGTCCTGTTCGCAGAGGGGGCGTCCCATTCATAGAGGGGCGTCCCGTTCATAGAGGGGCGTCCCGTTCATAGAGGGGCGTCCCGTTCATAGAGGGCGTCCCGTTCGCAGAGGGGGCGTCCCGTTGACCCCATTTCTTCGTGGCAGGGGAGCTTCCTCGTCCCAGGACCATAGAAAACAAACATCCTAATGAGAGCCAGACTCTGACTCCTTTTCAACTCGGTCGCCCCTCGGCCGGGGTGGGGCGGGGCGTGAGGGGGAGGGGCCTGTGTGCCCCAGTGCACTATGGGACATGTGGTCTAAACTGCCTGATTATTTTCTCACCTGAAGCTGCTGTTTGTTCAGATTCATCAGTGAAACGGGACATGAAAGAAAAAAGAGAAAAAACAGAAGCTGCGACGCTTCAGGTCAAAGGTCATTTTCAGACCCAATGAGCCAAACTGTGAAAAAAAAAAACTACTGTGAGAAGAAGCGTCCAGAGCAGGAAGAAGTACTGTGTTTAATACTTAAGTAAAAGTACAGGTACAGGAGAAAAATACTCAAGTAAAAGTATCACATGAAAAATCCACTGAAATAAAGTCACAGCCACGTCTTTACACAGAGTCCTGTCCCTCGTCCTCCATCTGTCCCTCGTCCCCTTGTCCTCCATCTGTCCCTCATCCCCTCGTCCTCATCTGTCTCTCGTCCTCTCCTGTCTCTCGTCCTCATTTGTCTCTCGTACACTTGTCCTCTTGTCCCCTCGTCCTCCATCTGTCTCTCATCCCCTCGTCCTCCATCTGTCCCTCATCCCCTCGTCCTCCATCTGTCTCTCGTCCTCCATCTGTCTCTCGTACACTTGTCCTCTTGTCCCCTCGTCCTCCATCTGTCTCTCATCCCCTCGTCCTCATCTGTCTCTCGTCCTCATCTGTCTCTCGTCCTCTCGTCCCCTCGTCCTCTTGTCCTCTCGTCCTCTCCTGTCTCTCTCAGTTCTTCTGTCTGCTCAAACACTTATATAAAAGTACAAACATAACTCCTGCTCTCTTCGTGTCTCTGTTGGTCTTAAATTTCTGCAGAAACTCCCTGGACAAACTTTGTCCTCTGCTGCTTCCTGTCCATCTCCACAAACAGATAAATCGTGCGCTCTAAATTAGTCCGCGCGTGTAATGTCCTGCACGTCCTCCCCGACACGGGCGCTCTCTCACCTGAGCGTCCCGCGTGAGCCGTAAAGAACCGGCTCAAGGACAGTTCAGCCGCGGCTCTGACCCGCTAACCGCTAACAGGAGCCGACCGCGGCGTGATTTATGTGCGGCGCGTCCCCGTGTCCCGTGACCCTCGGTGTCAAGTTCAGTCTGTGAATTCTCCGTTTGAGGTCGGATCTTTTTTCTGTCGACGCTCGAGTCGAGTTCAGAGCTTCAGACGAGAACCACGCCATGAACTCGACTTTAAACGAGTTAAAGACGTTTACACGACAAACGTCAGGCTCCGGGCCAAAGGACGTGACCGCCCCTTTAAGACGAGGACGTGAGCCGCACTCCTCACCCCTTTAAGAGTGAACATCATAACTGCAGAGAGTGAGTCGTCCGTTTTACCGACACATTAAACTCACACCAACGCCTCATAAGTGAAACAAGTGTGAAACTCTGGAGGTTAAAAGGACGACGGAAATACTGGGTCAAAAGGCTGTGTGGGGTCAGACTGAAGCTGATTCACTGTGTGCGGGGTCAGAATGAAGCTGATTCACTCTGTGCGGGGTCAGAATGAAACTGATTCACTGTGTGTGGGGTCAGAATGAAGCTGATTCACTGTGTGCGGGGTCAGACTGAAGCTGATGTGTAAAAGTCGTGTGTAGACTGTTTTTAGCGCCCCCTCCTGTTTCCTGAGCTCATTTAGATAAAGTCGTTAAAACAATAATGAAGCTCTGAAGCAGCTGCTCGTTGGTAATGACGCGTCGTCCAGATGTGAAGCTGAGTGTGTTTCTCCTGAAGCGGCGCAGTAACCCACGGTAACCAGCACCACCTTTTCCACAGACCTGTTTGGTGAAAGAACTTCTGATTTTTAATCTAATCACAGTAAACGTCCAATCAAACCACACATTTTAAAACGAGGCTCAGTTTGAGATAAATAACCCAATATGTGTGTTTGTCGTGTTTGTTGTGTTTGTCGTGTTTGTTGTGTTTGTCGTGTTTGTTGTGTTTGTCGTGTTTGTCGTGTTTGTTGTGTTTGTTGTGTTTGTCGTGTTTGTTTGTTGTGTTTGTTGTGTTTGTCGTGTTTGTCGTGTTTGTTGTGTTTTTGTGTTGTGGCTTCAAAGCTCTTGGCTCCGATTCTTTTACTTCCTGTTCTGATGTTTCTGGTTTTGCGTTTGTGAAACTGAAGCGAGGTCCTGGACCTCAGTGTTTCTGACCACAGCGTCTGTTGTTTCTGCTAATGCTAATGCTAATGCTAACACTTGTGTCCCCGGTACGAGGAGGCTTCATGTTTCAGCCCATCTGTGTCCATCTGTGTGTCCATCTGTGTCCACTTGTCCCTCTGTGTCCCTCTGTGTCCATCTGTGTCCATCTGTGTCCACTTGTCCCTTTGTGTCCCTCTGTGTCCGTCTGTGTCCACTTGTCCCTCTGTGTCCATCTGTGTCCACTTGTCCCTCTGTGTCCCTCTGTGTTCCTCTGTCTCCATCTCTGTCCGTCTGTGTCCCTCTCTGTCCCTCTGTGTCCATCTGTGTGTCCATCTGTGTCCACTTGTCCCTCTGTGTCCCTCTCTGTCCCTCTGTGTCCATCTGTGTCCACTTGTCCCTCTGTGTCCATCTGTGTCCCTCTATGTCCATCTCTGTCCCTCTGTGTCCCTCTGTGTCCATCTGTGTCCCTCTATGTCCATCTGTGTCCCTCTGTGTCCCTCTGTGTCCATCTCTGTCCCTCTGTGTCCCTCTGTGTCCATCTCTGTCCCTCTGTGTCCCTCTGTGTCCCTCTGTGTCCATCTGTGTCCACTTGTCCCTCTCATCTTTATCAAAAGTACAAAGTGGATAAAGGTGTTTTAAATCCGTCCGTGAGCGTGAAACTCGTCGCAGATGTGACGTACACAAAAACACGCTGGTTATCGCATCAACAACTGCCCCCGTTCTGCCGCCGCTGTTTACGGCGTCCGGAGCTGCTATGAATTATGGGTAAAACGAACCAAAGCCGGCGAGTGTCAGGCGCATTACTGAAGCATAGATAAAACACATCACAACAAAAGTCAACAAAAACATCAAAGTTTCACCACGTCAGGGAAACGGGCGCCACCTGCTGGTCGCCACGGAAACAGTCAGGAGTCCTAACAGGCCGAGATACAGGTCAGATCTGTGGACAGGCCGAGATACAGGTCAGATCTGTGGACAGGCCGAGATACAGGTCAGATCTGTGGAGAGCGCATCAAACCTCTGATTAAATGTGACGTCACACTGTGGGACATGTGAGGACGTCTGAATGGAGACAGACCCCAGGAAAGTTCCACGGTGCCGTTTTACGACTTCTGCTGTGAGAACATCAGTTGTGTAACAAACAGCTGGAGTCGAGGTCCTTTTGTTCCCATGATGCTTTGCAGATCCTCACCTCATTAGATCAGGACAATGTGGATGTTACACAACAACAACAACACAACTGTTTAACAAGTGCGTGTGTGTTTGTGTTTGTGTGTGTGTGGGTGCGTCTGGGTGTGTGTGCGCGCGTTGTGGTGTGTGTGGGTGTGTGTGGGGGGGGGGGGGGTGTGTGTGTGTGTGTGTGTCTCTGTGTCTTTGTCTTAAATCAGTGAGGTCCAGATGAGGCTGGAGTGTCTCTGTCTCTGTCTCTCTGTGTCTCTCCGTGTCTGTCTCTCTGTCTCTGTCTCTCTGTCTCTGTGTGTGTGTCTCTCTGTCTCTGTGTCTTTGTCTTAAATCATTGAGGTCCAGATGAGGCTGGAGTGTCTCTGTCTCTGTCTCTCTGTGTCTCTCCGTGTCTGTCTCTCTGTCTCTGTCTCTGTCTCTCTGTCTCTGTGTGTGTGTCTCTCTGTCTCTGTGTCTTTGTCTTAAATCATTGAGGTCCAGATGAGGCTGGAGTGTCTCTGTGTCTCTCCGTGTCTGTCTCTCTGTCTCTCTGTCTCTGTGTGTGTGTCTCTGTGTGTCTCTGTGTCTTTGTCTTAAATCATTGAGGTCCAGATGAGGCTGGAGGATCTTCAAAGTTTGTTTTTTGTTGTGAAATGTCGCTGAAGTGAAACGAGCCGTGAGTCGATAGAAACACGACGAGGAAACAAAGGGTTTTTTTTGGTCCGTGTGAAAACAGCTTCAGATGTTTGAGTTTCATCATCAGATCAGAGTCCAGCAGCAGAAACATCGGCCTCATGCTGCGGTCAGTGAGGTCCTAACTGACCTCATCGTTTCTGTAGAGCCGCACAGGTAGATCCGGCAACAGCCGATCACCGCTCCGTATCACTACGCCCCGTGTCACCACGGCAACGAGTAAACAAATAAACCACTGTAATGAGGAACTAGACTCAACTAAAACAGAAAGAAACATTCACAGACTGAAGACGATTAAACTGACCACGGCGTTTTGGAACATCAGGAATCACACGACGACCTGAGGGTCAGTGGAGCTGACCTTTGACCCACAGGCCGGTGGTGTGACTCCAGATCCCACAGGTGAACGCTGTCGTTGTGTCCTTGGGCAGGACACTTTTTTCTCTGTTAGCTTGAGCATTAGCTTGAGCGTTAGCGTTGATTACACTCGTCGTAATGTGGAGCATAATCGGACGCATGGACGAGCGAGCCCCTGGAGCGTGGCGGGATACACTCTGGGGAACGCTCTGGGAACGTTACTGGAAACCATTAAAGAAACGAGACATTTCCGATCGGGAACAGTTTGAAAAATGAGTTGGGATTTCAGAAAAATGAGTCGCTCCGGGCCGAGGTCGTTAAGAACGTGATTGTGGACGGAGGCCTCTCTGAGGCCTCGCTGAGGCCAGGGCGCGTGGCGTTAACTGCAGCTGCAGGAAAATGTGAGCGAGACTCTGGTGTTTTTGTTTTACACAGACTGACCCCCTGAAAAACCTCACGTCCAAGATCAGCTTCAGTCTGAAACGGCCACAAGTTTCACCTTCAAAATCAGCTCGTTAGCCCCAGCGCTGTCTGCTCCACACTCTTCACACGAGCAGAGGGGCCAGGGACCTCAGAGGAAGAGCAGGGACCTCAGAGGAAGAACAGGGACCTCAGAGGAAGAACAGAGCAGTGAGAATGTGTCTTTGGTTTTGAGATGTTGTGAAATGAAGCGTTGGACAGGAAGCTGCGTCTGGAAACAATTCCGTGTGATATTTGTGTGATTTTGTGTGATTTTGTGTGATATTTGTGTGATTTTGTGTGATTTTGTGTGATTTTGTGTGATATTTGTGTGATTTTGTGTGATTTTGTGTGAGTGGATTAAAGCCATGACTCAAAAACATCAGACTGTAACAATAACGACAAGCAAATTACATCAAGTCATATTTGACTCATTATAGAAATTTGCACAATATGTTCAAGCTGAGTAAGGACAAGTGTGTGTGTGTGTGTGTGTGTGTGTGTGTGTGTGTGTGTGTGTGTGTGTGTGTATGTGTGTGTGCGTGCGTGTGTGTGTTACATCTTTGTTCATGCAGATTTACAGTTCAGATAGAATTGTGAAATGATATTCAATTATAAAACGACAAACACAATTACAGACTAATTGAGACAAATATCAGCACAAAAAATAAAACAAAGTGAAAGTCCCAGTGGTTTAGATCAGAAATACAAGAAAACACATGAGACATTAACCAGGACTGAACCAGGACTAAACCAGGACTAAACCAGGACTAAACCAGGGCTAAACCAGGACTGAACCAGGACTAAACCAGGACTGAACCAGGACTGAACCAGGACCAGGACTAGACCAGGACCAGGACCAGGACTAGACCAGGACCAGGACTAGACCAGGACTAGACCAGGACTGAATCAGGACTAGACAAGGACTAAACCAGGACTAAACCAGGACTAGACAAGGACAGAACCAAGACTGAACCAGGACCAGGTCTGAACCAAGACTGACCCAAGACTAAACCAGGACTAAACCAGGACTAAACCAGGTCTAAACCAGGACTAAACCAGGACTAAACCAGGACTAAACCAGGACTAAACCAGGTCCATAGGTCACTGCAGACGCTCCTTCCCTTGACTTTGAAACGACCTTCAGCTCAGTGCACAAACGCTCTACCGACTGAGCCGCTGTCTGATCCTTTGATATTTCAGTTTCGGCTCTTGATTCTGTGATGGGCAAAACACGGGGCAGAATCAAAAGAACCTCTCGTAATACGTCTACGGTGTCAGGATCTTATGTCCGCTGCTCTGTAAAAGTCAATCTTTGCCTGAGCCTGGCGTGCCGTGTCTGCACAGAACTCGTGAATGGGTATGTGAGGGGTCAAAGGTCGCCTGTGCAGGACGACAGTGGCAGATTGATAGTTTCCACTGGCCCCGAGGCTCCGGGTCACATGTTGTCTGCGTTACACGCTAGAGCCGTCACACGCACAGCGACCGGTTATACCACCCCGCCGTCCCAGAGAGCGCCCAAACGAGGGGCTGACAAACGACAGAGAGAGGCCCCCACGGGTCAGAGCGGAGAGACGGACCGGGCTGATTAAGATGGAGGACAAAAAAAAAAAGACATTGATCAGTAAAGAAACAGTGTTGGAGTAGAGTTGCCCAGTGTCATTAATAACCATCAGAGAAAAGAGGACGAGGAACCAGCGGAAGAGTGAGACGAGAGAGAAGGAATAAAACAAAGAGTGAATCCCGACCAGGGCGAGTGACCTCTGACCTCTGACCTCTGTGGATCATTCTGTTATAATTTACACATTTTAAATCACAATGTTCATCTAAAAACACTGAATAAAAGAAACAAATCCTCTGACTTCCGCGTTAGAAAACTGTGGTGCCGTAAACGTCATCACACAAAGCGCCTCATGCTGCAGCGCCCCCTATGGACAGAGGCACGTCGCACTAGAGCAGAGCGTTTTTAATATTTGTACCAAAATGACGACGCGACGCTGCAGAATCTACGAGTATCAACGATTAAGAAAATAAAACTGGAGAAGGAAGAGCGGACGTCACAGTGGGCGTGTCACAGGGGGCGTGTCACAGGGGGCGTGTCACAGTGGGCGTGTCACAGGGGGCGTGTCACAGGGGGCGTGTCACAGTGGGCGTGTCACAGGGGGCGTGTCACAGGTGGAGGTTAAACGGCAGATCGACAAAATGGCGTCTTGAAAATAGTGGATTAAAGATGAAACTCAAACATGAATCAGTCCAAATAAAACTTCAGAGACTCAACGAGAAGAAACGACTGAAACAGAAGAAACATCTGAACAGATTGAACAGGTTTAAAGCTACACTGTGGAACATGGACAAACATCTGATCAGGTCGTACACTGTAGTTCTCTTCAGGTCTAGATCTTCAGGGTTGATATATTCGTCAGTATCGTAGTTTTGACTTGAGCCGTCCCTCGCTGTTATTACCTGGAGTTCCGTTGGCTCTTTCCTCCAGTGTTTATGACATTCCAGGTTCTTTTTCTTCTTTTTCCCTGTTTAAATCTGTTCCCTGTCGTCGTAATGAAGCCGTCAGAGGCTTTTGAAGAATGTTTTGCAAAGATTGGATTGGCAGGAGCAGGAGCGGAGCAGGACAGGTCCATTCAGGTGCACGTGAACAAAGACGCCATTGTCGGGTAAAAAGAGCAGATAGTGAGTTTTACCATAAACCTCTGGACGTTTAAGAGCCGGCCCCGTCCTGTGCGTAAATATGAGATGTTTTTGAAGGACGTACCACTCCGGGCCGATGGCGGGGGTCCTAAATCGCTGAAGTCGCCGCACATGTGTTTGTTGTGCTGATGGATCGTTTTACCGTCTGCGCCGCCGTAAAGAGCCAAGAACCTGTCTGACGCTCTTTGGACCACAACGTTTTCTTTTCCAACTTGACCTGGTTCAAAAATCTGAGACCAAATAAGAACAAAACAACATCAGGGGAAAGAGAGCAGCAGACTTCATGTAGTACAGTACTTCATACAGTACTTCATACAGTACTTCATACAGTACTTCATACAGTACTTCATACAGTACTTCATGTAGTAGAGTCTGTAACAGGACGAGTAGTAACAGTTGTAGTATTAGTTGGTGTAAGATGTTATGATTGTAGTAGTAGTAGTAGTAGTAGTAGTAGTAGTAGTAGTAGTAGTAGTAGTAGTAGTAGTAGTACTGTGGAGGAGGCCGTGGTGGGGGCCTCAGATGAGCACGTGCTGAGTGACCGGTGCTGAGTGACCGGGGGATTGCCTTTGCGTTCCTGTCTGTGCAGCTGTGGTCCCCTCTGTGCGCCCCCTGCTGGTCGGGGGCGGGGTCGTGGGGTCTGAGGGCTCGTGCAGACACGTGATTGGTCCGTTTGAATTGGGGACGTGGGCAGACGACACAGCGAGATCCCAGCTGTGTTTAACTTTACCCTACATGAAGAAAATCACAAGGATCTGCAGTGTCAGCCCCTGACACACACCTGTCATACACCTGTCACACACCTGTCATACACCTGACACACACCTGTCACACACCTGTCATACACCTGACACACACCTGACACACACCCGACACACACCTGACACACACCTGTCACACACCCGACACACACCCGACACACACCCGACACACACCTGTCACACACCTGACACACACCTGACACACACCCGACACACACCTGTCACACACCTGACACACACCTGACACACACCCGACACACACCCGACACACACCCGTCACACACCCGACACACACCCGACACACACCCGACACACACCCGTCACACACCCGACACACACCCGACACATACCCGACACACGCCTGTCACACGCCTGTCACACGCCTGACACACGCCTGACACACGCCTGACACACACCTGTTACACACCTGTCACACACCTGTCACACACCTGACACACACCTGTCACACACCTGACACACACCTGACACACACCTGACACACCCCTGTCACACACCTGTCACACACCTGACACACACCTGTCACACACCTGACACACACCCGACACACACCTGACACACACCTGACACACACCCGACACACACCCGACACACACCCGACACACACCTGTCACACACCTGACACACACCTGACACACACCCGACACACACCCGACACACACCCGACACACACCCGTCACACACCCGACACACACCCGACACACACCCGACACACACCCGACACACACCCGTCACACACACCTATCACACACACCCGACACACACCTGACACACACACCTGTCACACACCTGACACACACCTGACACACGCCTGTCACACACCTGACACATGCCTGACACACACCTGACACACACCCGACACACACCTGACACACACCTGACACACACCCGACACACACCTGTCACACACCCGACACACACCCGACACACACCCGACACACACCCGACACACACCCGACACACACCCGTCACACACCCGACACACACCCGACACATACCCGACACACACCCGACACACGCCTGTCACACTGCTGACACACGCCTGACACACGCCTGACACACACCTGTTACACACCTGTCACACACCTGTCACACACCTGACACACACCTGTCACATACCTGACACACACCTGTCACACACCCGACACACACCCGACACACACCCGACACACACCCGACACACACCTGTCACACACCTGTCACACACCTGACACACACCTGACACACACCTGACACACACCTGTCACACACCTGACACACACCTGACACACACCTGTCACACACCGTCACACACCTGACACACACCCGACACACACCCGACACACACCTGACACACACACCTGTCACACACCTGACACACACCTGACACACACCTGTCACACACCTGACACATGCCTGACACACACCTGACACACACCTGACACACACCTGTCACACACCCGTCACACACCTGTCACACACCTGTCACACACCTGACACACACCTGACACACACCCGACACACACCCGTCACACACCCGACACACACCTGTCACATACCTGACACACACCTGTCACACACCCGACACACACCCGACACACACCCGACACACACCCGACACACACCTGTCACACACCTGTCACACACCTGACACACACCTGACACACACCTGACACACACCTGTCACACACCTGACACACACCTGACACACACCTGTCACACACCGTCACACACCTGACACACACCCGACACACACCCGACACACACCTGACACACACACCTGTCACACACCTGACACACACCTGACACACACCTGTCACACACCTGACACATGCCTGACACACACCTGACACACACCTGACACACACCTGTCACACACCCGTCACACACCTGTCACACACCTGTCACACACCTGACACACACCTGACACACACCTGTCATTCAGAACATAAATAATCGTGTGAAGCGTGGCTGCTGATGAATGAAACGTTTAATTTTAGTCTTTGTCTATGACGTAATCATCCAGGTCCATTTTCTTGGGTCAGGTCCAGAGCCTGGGGCTGTGTCCGAATGTCCCCGACCGTGTCCACTATTTAAGGGTCACACGTTTGTAGTGTTCTCCGAATGTCCAGCAGGAGAAAATGTCGCGCACTCAAAATTCCCAGAATGCAGCAGTGTCCGATATCGACCACAATGCACTGCAGGAGTGTGACACACACAGAGTTTAACTGGACACGACTGAAGCAGATGAAGCTCTGGTTTATCTCACTGATCCTGAATGAAACACTGAAACAAACCTGTGCTTTTAACGTCAACTTTCATCAGGTTTAAACTTTACACTTAAACTAAACTAAAAAGTTGTTGTCAAATTCGATTTTGCTGAACAAATATTTAAAAATCCTTCTACTTTATAAAAGGATGAAGCATAATCCAAATTTACTGTAAATGTTTGGTCCATTTGTGAATGTGTGAATGTGAACTGACCCCAGCGTCACTCACCGAGTGTGTCGAGGCTCGTCAAACATCTCACACATCCTCTGACCGGCAACCCGAGCACACGCCCAAATAAGGACCAGACCAATGGGATGAGGCGACGCGCTGACCCCTCCATAAAGTTCACACTGGGGCAAGTCTGCACCTGCCACTGGGACAAACGTCTACGTCCACTCTGAGGGTCAGGAGGAAAAAGACCTGTCCACTCTGAGGGTCAGGAGCAGTCTCTGTTCCTTTAGTGAAACTCCACAGAGGGATGTGTTCACGAGTGACCCTTCAGTACTGACCCTTCATTACTGACCCTTCAGTCCTGACCCTTCAGTCCTGACCCTTCAGTCCTGACCCTTCAGTACTGACCCTTCATTACTGACCCTTCATTACTGACCCTTCAGTCCTGACCCTTCAGTACTGACCCTTCATTACTGACCCTTCAGTCCTGACCCTTCAGTCCTGACCCTTCAGTCCTGACCCTTCAGTACTGACCCTTCATTACTGACCCTTCAGTCCTGACCCTTCAGTCCTGACCCTTCATTACTGACCCTTCAGTACTGACCCTTCAGTCCTGACCCTTCATTACTGACCCCTCAGTCCTGACCCTTCAGTCCTGACCCTTCAGTCCTGACCCTTCAGTCCTGACCCCTCAGTCCTGACCCTTCAGTCCTGACCCTTCAGTCCTGACCCTTCAGTCCTGACCCTTCAGTCCTGACCAGTCCACGCTGAGGCCTGATCACAGACCTGTGCGACAGAATCATTTGATCAAACTCTTGTATAAATGTGTTTATTTCCTGGTAAAAGTCGTAGAAATGATGATGTCGGTGAAACTCTGGACGTCTCTGGAGCGATTATATAATTATAATTATATAATGAAAGTGAAGTCATATTTTTAGAGGGGATTAGTCTAAATGTCAGTCCTAAAGTCGTCTGACCACAGGGTGTGTCCAAGCACCAGCAGCTCCTGTGAAACTCTGTGACGTCTCCGAAGGAACAGAGACAGAAGAAAGAGAGACAGAGACAGAGACGGAAACAGAGACAGAAGAGACGGAGACAAAGACAGAAGGAACAGAGACAGAGACAGAAGAAACAGTATCAGAGCAGAAAAAGACCCTCCCACACACTACTGTTAGCTCCTCCCACACACTACTGTTAGCTCCTCCCACACACTGTTGTTAGCCCCTCCCACACACTGCTGTTAGCTCCTCCCACACACTGCTGTTAGCTCCTCCCACAGACTATTTCCCTCTTGCGTTGATCCGTGGCACACAGTTGTTTCCACATGGTCCTTGGACTTGTATTTGTATAACTGGAGGTTGCTTCTATATGGTTCTCATTTCCTTCTGTATTTTATTCACATTTATCTGAACTTGAAAAGGGAAAGTTAAAGATCCTTAATGAAACCCAGTGAACTGTTTAAGCAGACCCTGTTTATCCGTCGTATCCCATCATGCAACAGGAGAAATATGGTTTGAGGGCAGAGTGTTTATTTCTGCTGAAGTCGTATTGATCCAGATCATTATTTCTGCTGTGTGTCGGTTTAAGCCTCACGTTTCATGTAATCCTGCTGTTTACATCACATCTGCTGCACACGGCCCCGGTCACACGCTGTTTGCCTTTGGTCCAATCCGTCACATTATTTTGAGATCAGCTTCAGTCGATCCATCACGTCTCTGTGACCACACTCTGTGTCCGACGCCATGTTGGTTTGTTTACCTCAAACACACGGCAATGGCAACAGTTTGGCCTCAGATCAAATCAAACGCTGCAGACAGAGCTTTTCACGCCGCACACACAGGTCCAGTTCTTTCAAAACTGCAGAGCTGCTCGTCCTGCTCCATTCAGTGTGTTTTGGGAATGAACCGATTTGAGCTAAAATAAATCAATATTTAAATATCAGACAGCGGACAGCAGGTTAGAGCGATAATCACAGAGAGCAGGACAACACCTTTACTGTGATGTAAAAGCTTCACCAGAGGAAGCTTCTGTGTTTAGAACAGTTTGGATTTGTATCTGGGTTAAGTCATCACATACATCACATATATCACATTCATCACATACATCACATGCATCACATATATCACATACATCACATAAATCACATATGTTACATATATCACATTCATCACATACATCACATATATCACATAGATCTCGTACATCACATGCATCACATTCATCACATACATCACATATGTCACATACATCACATGCAATACATATATCACATATATTGCATTCATCTCATATATCACATAAATCATATATCACATATATCACATTTATCACATTTATCTCATATATCACATATATCACATAAATCACATGGGTCACAGACAGATCTCACATCTAGCCACAAAAATTGACAATTATTGTTTTATTGTATTTTTTTTAAATATATAAATCAAAATATAATTATCTGATTAATGAATTGATTAATCTGGATGTTGTAGATTCAGGATTCTAGATCATTGCGAGACAGAGTTAAATACACACATAAGCCCAGAATCATGGTCTGTGTCATATTTGCCGTATTGAACGCCAATGTATTTTCCAAATTATCGCTGTAACAGTTGTAAAGTCGCTGCATGTGAGCCGTGCAGATAAACAGAGACGCTCGAGCGTTCTGTGGTTTGTGTCTGCTTTGTGTCTTTTGTCACATGGAAAAAGAGTTTGTAGATCTCAGTTTAAAATCCGCCAAGTCACGACGAGTCTGTAAAAAACGGCCATTACCTTTAAACAGCCACATGATTAGCTCACTCTGTTAGCGTTAGCATTTCATCTTAAACCCTTTGAGACGATTATCATTATTTTACCATTAGACCAAGAAATAAACCAGAACAAGAAACAGGTGAGCTAAGGTCCTAAAGGTGACGAGGAGTTTGAAGCACCTGCACGAAACATGGGACATGGAACATGGAGCGTGGAACATGGAACATGGAACATGGAGACATGGAACATGGAACATGGAACATGGAAACATGGAACATGGAAACATGGAACATGGAAACATGGAACATGGAACATGGAGACATGGAACATGGAGACATGGAACATGGAAACATGGAACATGGAAACATGGAACATGGAAACATGGAACATGGAGCATGGAAACATGGAACATGAAACATGGAACATGGAAACATGGAAACATGGAACATGGAACATGGAAACATGGAACATGGAAACATGGAACATGGAGCATGGAAACATGGAACATGAAACATGGAACATGGAAACATGGAAACATGGAACATGGAACATGGAAACATGGAACCATGGAAACATGAAACATGGAACATGGAAACATGGAAACATGGAACATGGAACATGAAACATGGAACATGGAAACATGGAACATGGGAACATGGAACATGGAACATGGAAACATGGAAACATTGAACATAGAACATGGCCATCAAATGATAATAGTGTAAAGCTGGTGTTTGATTTGAGTGGTGGTGGAGTGGGCGGGTCAAAGCGGCCCGTGGGTTTGAAGGAGACCAGGGGAACAGGCTGAATTCTTTCCAGAGAAGTCGTCGGGGTTAAGATTGGCGTTTCCTCGGCGGCGGTCCGCACGCCCCCCACGCGGTCTTCTGTTACAAATGTACACACATATAAAGTAATACTAGAGGTACTTTAAAGTCACGGTGATTAGCGACTCTCCACTCTGTTCTACATTTAAAGACCCCGCCCCCTCTTCTCCGTGTGCCCGTCCTCTTCGCTCTAACGTGATCCAGAAAGTCAAAACCAGAACCACATTTATGAATGAATAAGAAAAATAAAGATAAAAGACCAGTTTTATCCCGTCAGAGACCACCATTCAACCCGGACTCAACCCGGACTCACAATATGCTCGTCACATTACCACCTCTAAAGACGCTCTGATCCGGCTCTTTCAGCTCAGATACTGATTCCGATACTATCTGCCGATTCCTGATATCGACCGATACTAGAGCAGAGACTGAACGCAGCATTTATTTACTTTAAACTAAAACAATACAGGACAGAACTGATCCACGTTTATGGAGCTGAACTTTGTGTAAATGAAAGTTCAAACATCCTGAGACTTTTTTACATCGGTGTTTGTCCAACAGGATATCGACTGGACCGATATTTGTAAGTCGATATGTGATATTTGCGTTCACTGTGGTCTGACAGGGGGCGCTGTTTGAGTCTCTGTTTGAGTTCCAGGTCTGGTTCAAGTCCTCGTCCAGATTACGCTGCAGGTTTTGTCACAGTTTTAATAAAACTGTACGTGTCGTGTGAGCGTCGATGTTTGAGTCACAGCTCAGACACGGAGAGGTTTTTATTTTCATTTCATTTACCGCAGGATCTCATCGTGTAAATATGTAAAGGTGTTAAAGAAATACAGAGAACCAAAAGAGAGTTGAACCTGCTCTGAGCGTTAGTGTTAGCTTTAGCTTTAGCATTAGCGTTAGCATTATCCACAGACGTCACATGTGGCAGTGCTGCGTCTGTGGGGCCTCATCTGTGGGGCCTCATCTGTGGGGCCTCATTCTGCAGATACAGAGTGGTATCGGATCAGTGGTTTAGTGTGAGTACTCGCCGATACCGATACCTGGAAAATGTCCGGTATCGAAGCTTCTGTCGATACAAGTATCAGTATCGGAACAATCCTAGATCTCACTCAACTAAATGTCTGATCTTAAATGTTTAGGTGATTTTGTTCTTTCTGTTCACAAAACTCTGCCTGAACAAACTGGTGTTGTATGTTCTGGTGTTGTATGTTCTGTTGTATGTTCTGGTGTTGTATGTTCTGGTGTTGTATGTTCTGTTGTATGTTCTGGTGTTGTATGTTCTGGTGTTGTATGTTCTGGTGTTGTATGTTCTGGTGTTGTATGTTCTGGTGTTGTATGTTCTGGTGTATGTTCTGGTGTTGTATGTTCTGTTGTATGTTCTGGTGTTGTATGTTCTGGTGTTGTATGTTCTGGTGTTGTATGTTCTGGTGTTGTATGTTCTGGTGTATGTTCTGGTGTTGTATGTTCTGGTGTATGTTCTGGTGTTGTATGTTCTGTTGTATGTTCTGGTGTTGTATGTTCTGGTGTTGTATGTTCTGTTGTATGTTCTGTTGTTGTATGTTCTGGTGTTGTATGTTCTGGTGTATGTTCTGGTGTTGTATGTTCTGGTGTTGTATGTTCTGGTGTTGTATGTTCTGTTGTTGTATGTTCTGGTGTTGTGTGTTCTGGTGTT
Organism: Periophthalmus magnuspinnatus; assembly: GCF_009829125.3. Lineage (NCBI taxonomy): Eukaryota > Metazoa > Chordata > Actinopteri > Gobiiformes > Gobiidae > Periophthalmus > Periophthalmus magnuspinnatus. The sequence continues at coordinate 36,497,539 of NC_047135.1, read as the reverse complement.
GTATGTTCTGGTGTTGTATGTTCTGGTGTATGTTCTGGTGTTGTATGTTCTGGTGTATGTTCTGGTGTTGTATGTTCTGGTGTTGTATGTTCTGGTGTATGTTCTGGTGTTGTATGTTCTGGTGTATGTTCTGGTGTTGTATGTTCTGGTGTTGTATGTTCTGTTGTATGTTCTGGTGTTGTATGTTCTGGTGTTGTATGTTCTGTTGTATGTTCTGGTGTTGTATGTTCTGGTGTTGTATGTTCTGTTGTATGTTCTGGTGTTGTATGTTCTGGTGTATGTTCTGGTGTTGTATGTTCTGGTGTTGTATGTTCTGGTGTATGTTCTGGTGTTGTATGTTCTGTTGGATGTTCTGGTGTTGTATGTTCTGATGTTGTATGTTCTGTTGTATGTTCTGGTGTTGTATGTTCTGGTGTTGTATGTTCTGGTGTTGTATGTTCTGGTGTATGTTCTGGTGTTGTATGTTCTGGTGTGTGTTCTGGTGTATGTTCTGGTGTTGTATGTTCTAGTGTATGTTCTGGTGTTGTATGTTCTGGTGTTGTATGTTCTGGTGTTGTATGTTCTGGTGTATGTTCTGGTGTTGTATGTTCTGGTGTTGTATGTTCTGGTGTATGTTCTGGTGTTGTATGTTCTGGTGTATGTTCTGGTGTTGTATGCTCTGGTGTATGTTCTGGTGTTGTATGTTCTGGTGTATGTTCTGGTGTTGTATGTTCTGGTGTTGTATGTTCTGGTGTGTGTTCTGGTGTTGTGTGTTCTGGTGTTGTATGTTCTGGTGTTGTATGTTCTGGTGTATGTTCTGGTGTTGTATGTTCTGGTGTATGTTCTGGTGTTGTATGTTCTGGTGTATGTTCTGGTGTTGTATGTTCTGGTGTATGTTCTGGTGTTGTATGTTCTGTTGTATGTTCTGGTGTTGTATGTTCTGGTGTTGTATGTTCTGTTGTATGTTCTGGTGTTGTATGTTCTGGTGTATGTTCTGGTGTTGTATGTTCTGGTGTTGTATGTTCTGGTGTATGTTCTGGTGTTGTATGTTCTGGTGTTGTGTGTTCTGGTGTTGTGTGTTCTGGTGTATGTTCTGGTGTTGTATGTTCTGTTGTTGTATGTTCTGGTGTTGTATGTTCTGGTGTTGTATGTTCTGTTGTATGTTCTGGTGTTGTATGTTCTGGTGTTGTATGTTCTGGTGTTGTATGTTCTGGTGTATGTTCTGGTGTTGTATGTTCTGTTGTATGTTCTGGTGTTGTATGTTCTGGTGTTGTATGTTCTGGTGTTGTGTGTTCTGGTGTTGTATGTTCTGGTGTTGTATGTTCTGGTGTTGTGTGTTCTGGTGTTGTATGTTCTGGTGTTGTATGTTCTGGTGTATGTTCTGGTGTTGTATGTTCTGGTGTTGTATGCTCTGGTGTTGTATGTTCTGGTGTATGTTCTGGTGTTGTATGTTCTGGTGTTGTATGCTCTGGTGTTGTATGTTCTGGTGTATGTTCTGGTGTATGTTCTGGTGTTGTATGTTCTGGTGTATGTTCTGGTGTTGTATGTTCTGGTGTATGTTCTGGTGTTGTATGTTCTGGTGTATGTTCTGGTGTTGTATGTTCTGGTGTTGTATGTTGTGGTGTTGTATGTTCTGGTGTTGTATGTTCTGGCTGTGTGTTGCGTGTGCAGATAATCCCGTCTGGTCCGTGTTTGTGTTGAATCTGTTTTATTTGGAGCTGCGTTTGCTCGTCTCAGATCTGCAGGTTTAGGGCTGTTCTGATTGGTCCACAGACATGACCCTGGTCCTGACCTCCACATTGACCCCTGTGTGTGACCCTGTAGACCACAGCGCCTCCTGCAGGTCACACAGGTCACACCTCAGACGTCTCTGCAGCTTTGATGAAGCTCATGTAAAACACAGACTTTAGTCCTGATCAAATCGTCAAATATGACAAATAAAGATCCTCATTTCACAAAAACATAGTTACATCATCATCATCTTCTTCTTCTTCTTCTTCTTCTTCTTCTTCTTCTTCTTCATCATCATCTTCATCATCGTTACATTTAAGGTTTTACTAAAAAATCTTTTCTAGTTCATTCTAATCATTTTGGTGAAGTTCATAATTTGCTAATTATTGTGTCGGCGCCGTCGTCTCGTTTTTAAAAATAATAATAAAAATGTGTTTAGTGAAATAATATAAATTTGGCATTGAAATTCAGATTTAAGATATAATTTGGAGATGTGTGTGTGTGTGTATGGGTGGGTGTGTGTGTGTGTGTCTGAACTTATCAAATTCACTTTTTCTACCAACAGCACAGACAGAATGTAACAGCACAGAGCGACGAGAACATACCTCACACACTCACACACTCACACACTCACACACTCACACACTGACACACAAACACACAAACACGATAACACAATAACACACTAACACACAAACACACCAACACGATAACACACCCTCATGCTAACACAGCCCTGAAGCCTCCACTCTGTGACAAACTGCTCTCAGCAGTAGCTCTGGAGTCAGGCGACCTTTGACCTCACTCACTGTACAGTCACGCAACTCTTAAACACCTCACACACACACACACACACACACACGCTGCTCTTTAACGCCTCGGTGGAGGTGACGGTGGCTCCACAGGGAGGGCCACATTTAGCCTCCGCCCCTGAGCCCCCGACCTCCACTGTGGGAACAGACCATCCCTCCATCATCTCAGACGCACCTGTTACTGCTGTTACTGCGCAGTACTACACACTGACCGCGTATAAATATACATATGTGTACATATATACACATATATACACATATATACACATATATACACATATATACACATATATACACATATATACACATATACACATATATACACATATATACACACATATATACACATATATACACATATACACATATACACATATACACATATATACACATATATACACACATATATACACATATATACACATATATACACATATATACACATATATACACATATATACACATATATACACATATATACACATATACACATATATACACTTATATACACATATATACACATATACACATATATACACATATATACACATATATACACACATATATACACATATATACACATATATACACATATATACACATATATACACATATACACATATACACATATATACACATATATACACATATATACACATATATACACATATACACATATACACATATATACACATATATACACATATATACACATATATACACATATACACATATACACATATACACATATATACACATATATACACATATATACACATATATACACATATACACATATACACATATATACACATATATACACATATATACACATATACACATATACACATATATACACATATATACACATATATACACATATACACATATACACATATATACACATATATACACATATATACACTTATATACACATATATACTTTCTTATTTATAAGCAGAAAGACACACTGAGAAGAACTGTATGGACAGATTTAACTCAGTGTCTGTGTGTGTTGTGTGTGTTGTGTGTGTTTTGTGTGTGTCTGTGTGTGCAGTTTCTCTGGGGCCTTTAAAGCTGCAGCTTCAGTAGAACAGACGTGTTTTCAGTGTCGTTTCTGTGAATAACACGTCTCTGAGTTAAACTTTATCTACAGCTGCTCTGTGCAGTTTGTAGAGTTTAGCAAAAGAAAGATGTTTTGATTTGAGTCGATAAAAGTTTATGCCGTGTCAGTGTCCAGGACGGTTTTATTCAGGTCAGCGGCGCCCGCTGTGAGACCTGAGTCCTGGTGAGTCACCTCCTACATCTGCCCCGTCCTGGAATCTCTCCTTTTGGGCTGTTTACTCCGCAGCATGTGTCCTCCAGGACCTGGAACAAACGCTGGAAAAACACTGAGCAGACGGCGAGAGATCAGCCGAAGTTTAAGGGAAAGTCGTTTTGTTTAGAGCAAAGACACAACAGCTGCCGTCATCTGGACCGTCCAAAACGCTCAGTGTGGAGTAAACAACAGGGGCTAATGAGGAAGCAATGGACTCGCACTCGCAACCGGATTTACTCTGCAGCTTTATGTTCCAACATTTGTGATTGGAATTAAGAAAGATTATAAAGATTACAAGTAAATGATTAAGTAAATCCATCATGAGGATGTTTACACACACAGACCAGAGGCTGAGCGCTTAGCAACGCTGTCAATCAAACCTGTCGCTAAGGCTAAAGAGAGCGACCTCGAGGAAAGAAGACGCCTGGTTTGTCTGTTATTAATGTTCAGATCTGGATTTACAGACACAAGTGAAATAAAAACCCCAGGATCATGTAGAGGGTTAATATGAATTTAACATTTTTGCTCTAAAACATTTTCCTGGGTCAGTTTACGTCCACTTTTCCTGCCCACGCTGCTCATTTACAGTGAGTTTTCATCAGTCCAGACTCTGATCTGCCTCAGTTATAATTCACAATCAGGCCTCACTCTGCTCTTTCCGCGCTCACTCCGCCCAAACGGCCTCATACAAATCACATTTTCTTTGTTTTGGATCAGACCTCGCAGCGGTGGAGCGGGTCGGTCCCTCGTCTCAGTATCACATTCTGATATATTCAGAGGGTCTTTATTGTTCCCAGTGGTTTGGGTTAAACAGAACGGCTCCTCGTGGAGAACAGGGCGAGACTCTGGGTCCACACGTATGTTCTGTGAGACACGTCGACTTCATCGAGTCTCAGAAACACCAAACAAGGAGGCAAAAGTATTTTTACTCAAGTATATAATATTTACTCACGTTATATGTGTAAGTCAAATATTTTGAAGCGTCAAGTCAAACACAGTAAATGGAACAAGGTCATGTTCACATTTTTAAACGACACTTTTCCTCCTTTAAGACTCAAAGCTCTTTACTAAAAACACGACGGCTTTCATCTGTGAGACTCAAACTGTCATTCCAGTTTTCATTAACTCCTCCTGAAAAGTTCCACAGTGCGTTTGTGTCTGTGCTTTTGTTTAAATGCAGGAGCACGCGGCCAATCACAGAGCGGCCAATCACAGAGCGGCTTGTTGGTTTTACAGAGTGGATAGAACACGTCCGTCACGTCGGGTCCACACTGAGACTTTAGCAGATTCACATTTTTCACGTCAGAATAAAAACACAAAATGTCCGAGAGCAGCACGTTTAAGGGGCGCTCAGTGAAAAGTTGGTTTTGTGGTGATTGAGGTCATTTTTGAAACAATTTTCCCGTCCGTGCTGAAGTATCCGGCCTAATGACGGCGCTGGCCGCGCTCCAGCTCGGCACGGGGCCAACGCTTTTACAGATTGACAAAAATCTCAAGTGTTTTGGGGAAGACTCTGAAGATCTGGCTCCGAGTCAAACTTTGAAGAGCGACCGCACTCGCAGGAAGCATTTTTTCTACGTCCAAATCAAACACGAAGACAATGGGATTCACCGCCACGGCCTGCGCCTCGGCCGAGCCCGCGGCGTTTTATACGAGCTCTGTGCGTCCAGGATGTTGTCGTCTCGGAGTGCGGTTTGAAACTGGAGAAGGGGCCGTGTTGGTCTCCTCGGAGGGACCGGCCCCAGTGAAGGACAAACCTGGTCCAACAGCAGAAGTCACATGTCTTCAGTTATTTGTGGTTTCCTATCTGTGTCGTATCAGAGCCTGAAGCTCAAGGTCTCAGCCCGAAGACGCCACACACACGACCATCTGCTCCAACACGACCGCGTGTGTTTCTCCCGACGTCAGGGGGCGTGGCCCGACTCGGGATCCTCGTGTGTGATTTAGAAACGACTCTGAGCTGCTCCGTCCAAACAACGAGTCTGATCCGTCTGTTTAATGTTCAGATCTGGATTTACAGACAGAAAAGTGAAATAAAAAAACAGGATCATCAGACGGTTAAGACGAAGATTCAAGACTGAAATGAGTCTGAAGCAGCAGAGACAGAGAGAGGGGACAGGGGGGACACAGAGGGGACACAGAGGACACAGAGGGGACAGGGGGGACACAGAGGACACAGAGGGGACAGGGGGGACACAGAGGGGACACAGAGGGGACACAGAGGGGACACAGAGGACACAGAGTCAATGGAGCTGAAGTTCTCTCTTGGTCACTTCCTGTAGAGCGGGGGTCAGCAGGTCAGCTCTGTCTATGTAGATCTACAGTCTGTGGTCTCCGTGTCCTGCTCCTGTGTCTCTGTCCAAACGTCCAAACGTCCAAACGTCCACTCGGACTCTGCTGTTTTTCACATTATCACTGATTCAGTCCCTGAGTCTGTCACCACCTGAACTCAGCTCTGTAACATTTAACTGAAATAATATGGACCCAGTGACCAGAGGAGGAGGGAGGAGGAGGAGAGAGGAGAGAGGAGGAGAGAGAGGAGAGGAGGAGAGAGGAGGAGAGAGGAGGAGAGAGAGAGGAGAGAAGGAGAGGAGGAGAGAGGAGGAGAGAGGAGGAGAGAGGAGGAGAGAGGAGGAGAGAGGAGGAGGGAGAGGAGGAGAGAGAGAGGAGGAGAGGAGAGAGGAGGAGAGAGGAGAGAGGGGGAGAGAGGAGGAGAGAGAGGAGGCGAGAAGAGGAGAGCAGGAGGAGGAGGAGAGAGGAGGAGAGAGGAGAGAGGGAGGAGGAGGAGAGAGGAGGAGGAGTAGAGAGGAGGAGGAGAGAGGAGGAGAGGGAGGAGGAGGAGAGAGGAGGAAGAGAGGAGGAAGAGAGGAGGAGGAGAGAGGAGGAGACAGACTCTTTTCGTTCTAAACTTGTGTCTTTCTCTGTTTTTCTGTTTTTCTGTGACTTTAGTTTAAGTGTCAAGTTTTTATACGTGAAGAGTTTAGTGCACGAATCTACAGACTGGACATGAGACTGGACATGAGACTGGACATGAGACTGGACATGAGACTGGACATGAGACTGGACATGAGACTGGACATGAGACTGGACACTGGACATGAGACTGGACATGGGACTGGACATGAGACTGGACACTGGACATGAGACTGGACATGAGACTGGACACTGGACATGAGACTGGACACTTACAGCTTCAGTCTCGTGGACATAAATATGTAAACAGAATTTGGACTCAACGTTTTTTGACAAATCTTAAGAGTTTTACACTTTTGTTTTAAACAGAAGCGTTCACACTTTTGTGAACTGTGGGTCTGTGGGTCTGTGGGTCTGTGGGTCTGTGGTTCTGTGGGTCTGTGGGTCTGTGGGTCTGTGGTTCTGTGGGTCTGTGGGTCTGTGGGTCTGTGGTTCTGTGGGTCTGTGGGTCTGTGGACCTTGACGTTTGCAGATGTTTGTTTGGACCAGTCTCTTAAACTTAAAGTTGAACCTGAGGCCGAGCTGCAGAAGTGTCTGGCTCAAGGGGGGGGGGGGGGGGGGGGGGGGGGGGGGGGGGATTTGAACTTTGGTTTATAATCTGAGCAGATTATTGCCCCCGCAGACCCGGGTCTTTGCCCCCGCAGACCCGGGTCTTTGCCCCCGCAGACCCGGGTCTTTGCCCCTGACCCAGTTCAGTCCTGCTTTAGTCCTGGACCTCGTTCCTGGACCTGCGTTCATGTTAGCTCTGCGTTCATGCTAGCTCTGCGTTCATGCTAGCTCTGCGTTCATGTTAGCTCTGCGTTCATGCTAGCTCTGCGTTCATGTTAGCTCTGCGTTCATGCTAGCTCTGCGTTCATGCTAGCTCTGCGTTCATGCTAGCTCTGCGTTCATGTTAGCTCTGCGTTCATGCTAGCTCTGCGTTCATGTTAGCTCTGCGTTCATGCTAGCTCTGCGTTCTGTCTGGTGCTAATCTTCAGTTGGATTTATGTCTTTGTTCTGTTTGTTTTTCCAGGACCTCCGGGAAAACGAGGACGCATCGGACGAAGAGGCGAACCCGGTAAGCCCCGCCCCCAAATCACTGCGTTTATTTGTGCTGTTTCTGCTGTGCCCCCCCCTCAGTGACCTCGACATCCTCTGCTGCTCTGGACTTCACCTCAAACGAAATGTATTTACTCCAAAAAGTCAAGTTTGACTTTTGACTTCAGGCAGCAAGAAAATAAAACAAAATAAAACAAAATATTTGAAAAATGTAGAGAAACAAAGTTCATTTTACAGGATTAATCTGATCCAAATGTAAAACATAAACCACCACACAGGCACTGGTAGAACAAGGAAAAGTAATGAAGTACTGCGCCTATGTACATATCTGTACGTAAGTAAGTAAGTGGATACTTTTTACTTTTACTTCACATTTGAGAGCAGTATCTGTACTTTCTACTCCACTACATTTAACTGGACTCAGAAGTAAAAGTATTTTTTTTTATTTCTAACACGTTCATAATTTGAGCAAACAAAAAAAAATATTCCGTTATTTCTGTTGAACAAAATGCTGTAAAATCCCCACGAGGCTCAAATACTCTAAGTACTTTTTTAAACAGGTACTTTGACGCTTTTACTTTACAAGTAGATTTTTTCTTGTGATACTTTTACTGCAGTATTTTTGTCCCTGTATCTGTACTTTTACTTCAGTATCACACTGAGTACTTCTTCCACTTCTGTTACTTCAGAACAGAACATTTTTATATCGGCTCCAAATGCCCAAAATATTCACACAAAAATATTCACACGAGTCTGACCTGTGGGCGGAGCAGGTAGGCCCCGGCCCCGCCCCCTCCCCGGTCGAGCCGACACGGCGCTAACCTCGGCCATGTGGTCGCGCTAACGCGGCCCAGATGTGGCTCTTTGGCTGAGCGGTAGCAGCTGCGGCGCTGAACGGCTAATGAGATTCTCTCGTGCCAAAATCGTTACCAAAGACAAAACCACAGCCGTTTCCTGAAGAACCAGGAACCTCAGCTTCACCAGAGGGTTAAAGATGCACTCTGTAACTTTAAAGATGCACTCTGTGACTTTAAAGACGCACTCTGTGACTTTAAAGACGCACTCTGTGACTTTAAAGATGCACTCTGTAACTTTAAAGATGCACTCTGTAACTTTAAAGACGCACTCTGTAACTTTAAAGACGCACTCTGTAACTTTAAAGACGCACTCTGTAACTTTAAAGACGCACTCTGTGACTTTAAAGACGCACTCTGTGACTTTAAAGACGCACTCTGTGACTTTAAAGACGCACTCTGTGACTTTAAAGATGCACTCTGTAACTTTAAAGATGCACTCTGTAACTTTAAAGACGCACTCTGTAACTTTAAAGACGCACTCTGTAACTTTAAAGACGCACTCTGTAACTTTAAAGACGCACTCTGTGACTTTAAAGATGCACTCTGTGACTTTAAAGACGCACTCTGTGACTTTAAAGATGCACTCTGTGACTTTAAAGATGCACTCTGTAACTTTAAAGATGCACTCTGTAACTTTAAAGATGCACTCTGTGACTTTAAAGACGCACTCTGTAACTTTAAAGACGCACTCTGTAACTTGCACTCTGTGACTTTAAAGATGCACTCTGTAACTTTAAAGATGCACTCTGTAACTTTAAAGACGCACTCTGTGACTTTAAAGACGCACTCTGTAACTTTAAAGACGCACTCTGTAACTTTAAAGACGCACTCTGTGACTTTAAAGACGCACTCTGTAACTTTAAAGACGCACTCTGTAACTTTAAAGACGCACTCTGTGACTTTGAGTCATTTGAACGGGATGCTGCAGAGACACGTCTCAGGACGTGTCTCTGTCTCAGGACGTGTCTCTGTCTCTGGACGTGTCTCTGTTTTATTCTTGGGTTAAATTTAGTTTTGTTCAGTTTTAATGTTTATTTATTTAATGTTTTTTTGTTTCTTTTCTTTGGCTCCGGTCGGGGCTTCACTTTACTCCACAGTTAAATTCTTCTGCTGTGGATTTAAAGTGTTTCATTTCAGATTTGGGGTTTAAACTTTTCAGATGGAGGTTTGAGAGGATTCACTTATCCATCTCTATGGAAACAAGTCACAGGTCAGATCTGTGGAGCTGCGTCCCTCTCGCTGGTGTTAATAAAACACCTGTAAAAGTCTCAGTGCGTTTCCACGACGGCGCTGTCTGTTTACGACTCGGATCATTTCAGCGGCGTGTCTGACTCACCTGACGTGAAATACAGAGGTGAGATTTACAAGCCGCGTCTATGAATCAGCGGGACGTGCTGACCGGGTTCTGCTCAGACTCAAAATCTGTTGAAAGTAAAAGTATAAAGTCTTTGGTGACACCTGTCCCACGGCTGTTTAAAGGGGAGGAGTGTTTTGTGTTTGCCAGACTGGAGCCAGACGAACGGCTCACGAGCGGCTCACGAGCGGCTCACGAGCGGCTCACGAGCGGCTCACGAGCGGCTCACGAGCGGCTCACGAGCGGCTCACGAGCGGCTCACGAGCGGCTCACGAGCGGCTCACGAACGGCTCCCGTGTCTGTATCGTCAACAGAATTAAAGACACACTTACGCACATGCACGCTCAAATAACATCCTGTTTTGTGGCTGTTGTCAGAAGAAGAGAAGCAGAGAGCCGTAAAGAGCCGTAAAGAGCCTTACAGAACCATAAAGAGCCTTACAGAGCCGTGAAGAGCCTTAAAGAGCCTTACAGAGCCATAAAGAGCCTTAAAGAGCCGTAAAGAGCCTTAAAGAGCCTTACAGAGCCATAAAGAGCCTTAAAGAGCCGTAAAGAGCCTTGAAGAGCCTTAAAGAGTCTTAAAGAGCCGTAAAGAGCCGTAAAGAGCCTTGAAGAGCCATAAAGAGCCTTGAAGAGCCGAGCCGTAAAGAGCCTTAAAGAGCCTTACAGAGCCTTAAAGAGCCGTAAAGAGCCGTAAAGAGCCTTACAGAGTCGTAAAGAGCCGAGCCGTAAAGAGCCTTAAAGAGCCTTACAGAGCCGTAAAGAGCCTTAAAGAGCCGTAAAGAGCCTTACAGAGCCTTACAGAGCCTTACAGAGCCGTAAAGAGCCGTAAAGAGCCTTACAGAGCCATAAAGAGCCTTAAAGAGCCTTAAAGAGCCATAAAGAGCCTTAAAGAGCCTTAAAGAGCCATAAAGAGCCGTAAAGAGCCTTGAAGAGCCTTAAAGAGTCTTAAAGAGTCTTAAAGAGCCGTAAAGAGCCTTGAAGAGCCGTAAAGAGCCTTGAAGAGCCATAAAGAGCCTTACAGAGCCTTACAGAGCCGTAAAGAGCCGAGCCGTAAAGAGCCTTAAAGAGCCTTACAGAGCCTTAAAGAGCCGTAAAGAGCCTTAAAGAGCCTTACAGAGCCTTAAAGAGCCGTAAAGAGCCTTACAGAGCCGTAAAGAGCCTTAAAGAGCCGTAAAGAGCCTTACAGAGCCTTAAAGAGCCTTAAAGAGTCTTAAAGAGCCGTAAAGAGCCTTGAAGAGCCATAAAGAGCCTTGAAGAGCCATAAAGAGCCTTAAAGAGCCGTAAAGAGCCGAGCCGTAAAGAGCCGAGCCGTAAAGAGCCTTAAAGAGCCGTAAAGAGCCTTACAGAGCCGTAAAGAGCCGTAAAGAGCCGTAAAGAGCCGCAAAGAGCCTCTTATATCACTGTTTGTTCCTCTGATTCACACAAACGTTTCGAGTGATTCCTGTCGTTTCCTCTTTACACGTCGCTCAGATCTGTCCTCGTTTTCACTGATACGTCTGAACTTCTACAGTTTCATCTTTTTCTTTCACCTCTTCATCCTCCTCTGATCTCTCATGTTCTCTTCTTCTTCTTCTTCTTATTCTTCTTCTGGCGGTTTACCCATAGTTCCCTCAAATTTCACTGTGATTTGTGGGACACTGAGGATCTGCCCTGGACCAGACGCGACTCGTGAAGCTTCAGACTGAAACATTTAAACTCAAACATGATGAGGAAACGTGACTGAAGCTCCTCCTGAACCAAAGCCTCTCGCTCGGCTCTTATACGAACATTTACATTTATGAGACAACCTCAACTCTGACACCACCGCAGCTCCAACCGCAGCTCCAACCGCAGCTCCAACCGCAGCTCCAACCGCAGCTCCAACCGCAGCTCCAACCGCAGCTCCAACCGCAGCTCCATCTCCACAAACCTGACCCGACCTGCAGAACTTGTGTTAATCTGACCCATTCTGGAGTGGTAGAGTTGAGATGTTTGTCCCGGTCGCTCCTGGAGGATTAGTTTAGTTTGGCGGCTCTGGTCGTCGTTTGGTTTTACCGCGGCGTGGCTTAAATCTGGGCGCTGTGTGATTGTGTTTATGGCTCAGAGACTCGTCTTGTTGAAGTAACGTTCTCACGTTTCACGTCTGGTTTACGCTGAAGAATCTGTTGCACAATGAAGTCCTTCTGTGAGACCGAAGAGGGTTTCCCAATAAACAAACAAATACAAACAAATACAAACAAATACAAACACACACAAACACACACAAACACACACAAACACACACAAACACACACAAACACACTGGCGACGAGTTAAAACAGCTTTACGAAGACACTGCCTTTAAAGATGCACTCTGTAACTTTTCTGATGGAGCGTCTGCCACATAGACTGTTCTATAAATGGATGTAGCTAACTGCTAACCGCTAATCGGCGCTTTCCAAACAGGAAGTGTGTGCCGACACGCTCAGTCTGCATCTTTATACAGTCTGTGGTCTCCATGGAGATGTTATCACTTTGCCTGTAATGTTCCAGAGTACAGCATTGTACTTATCTAGCTCTGTGGACGTGTTAGGTCTGTGGAGAGGCGACTCACAAGACAAAAATACACTTCGATAAATACAAATCAGATGTTTTATTCTTCTTTTCTACAATAATAAAAGACTTTAGCCTCTGTTTGTTTTACAAAACCCCTGAAGAGTCAAAGTGTTGTCACGTTTTCCAAAACGAGCTCAAAAACTCACAGCTCTGCACGTTTAGAGTTTGACCTGGTCAGAACATTTACTCCTGTGTCAAAACCAAAACCAAGACATCAGCCAGGAGGTCAAAGGTCAGGCACAAATGTGTCTCCAAATGGACAATGACCTGAAGCATACGGCCAAACTGGTGACAAAGAGGCTTAAGGATAACAAAGAGGCGTAAGGATAACAAAGAGGCTTAAGGATAACAAAGAGGCTTAAGGATAACAAAGAGGCTTAAGGATAACAAAGTCACTGTTCTGGAGTGTCCAAACTCCTGACCTCAGTCCTGTTGAAAATGTATGAACGGACCTGAAAAGGCCTGTGCGAGTGAGACGGACACAAACTGGGCTCAGTTACACCAGCTCTGTCTGGACGAATGGGACAAAACTCCTGCAACTATTGTGAGAAGTTTGTGGAAGGAAAATCCAAAATATTTGACCCAAGTCACACAGTTTAAAGACAATGGGACAAATACAAATGAAATGTGTGTGAACTTCTGACTCTGAAGAAAGTCAGGAAAAATAAAAAATGTTTTTCTCATTATTCTGGAATTTAACAAATAGAAATAATTTTGATAATCGTAATCGACCTAAAACAGGAAAAGTTTAGTCTGATTTCATGTCGGACAGTGAGAAAAAATTGTATTTGTGTTTTTATAAAGTGTATGTAACTTGTGATCGAGCCGTTTGTGTGAGCCGTATGTGTGAGCCGCTTTGTTCACAAACACAAACCAGAGTCGCTGTTTCTGATTTACACAAAATGTGTGAATCAAAATGTGAAGCTTTTGATTTAAACTCAAATAAAACGACTCGTGTTTCATTAGAGATAATTAAGATGAATCTATTGGTTTTATGACATTAGGCAACAATTGAATTCAGACGTAGAACTGATGGACAACCCACCCACAAAACAACCCACCCACCAGCTCCCCACCCACCAACCAACCCACCAACCAACTCCCCACCCACCAACCAAACACCCACCCTCCACTCCACCCTCCACCCATCCATTTGTCTTCCACAGCTGTGAGTTTTGCAGTAAAATGTCCAATCTACAGTTTTTTCTTCTTTTGACAAAAATCTCGTCTCATCGTGACAAACACAGTACTTTTATTACCCCCACTGCAGTTCTGATAGTACTACTACTTCTAAATGTCCGAGTGTCCCTGAGTCTGTCACTGGACAAATCGACGTAGGACTGAAGACATTTGGCTCGTCCAAGTCTCTTCTTCACTTCCTGCAACGATTTAAATTTAGTCTTTACTTCAAAATCTAATGAAGTACTACCTCTGTTACCTCTGAGTACTTTTTAAACTACTACGACATAGGACTGCGTGTTAGTCCAGTGCGATGATTAAAGGTCGTCTGTTGACCGTATCCTGGACGCCTTCGTTGTCGTTGTGTTATTTTACGTGGGGCTGGACAGTAAATAAAATGGACACAAACTTCACAGACGTTTAAAGCCTCAGAGAATCAGCTCAGAGTTGATCATATTTGATTCATGGGTTTGTTTGTTTTATATTTTCTGATTTTATCCAAAGTGTTTGCTCTGACGCGCCCTGAGCTCTGAGGACACAGGTGGAGCGCCCTGACCTCTGACCTCTGACCTCTTAATCTGGTCCAAACATCTATAAAGGAGCAGTTTGTGTTTTAACGTTAAACACCGTCCAGGAGTGTGTATCTCTCGTGTTCTGCTAACGAGCTGGACGTGCGGCGTCATGACACTCCCTGGACACTCCCCTCGCGCTGATACACAAACCAGACGCACATTTCACTTGTGTTTCGTGTCAAACGGCTCTTTTCTGGGTCTGTTTTATTGAGTACGAGGCCTGTTCGCTGCCAGCCTCTTTTGGATCACACACAAGAGTAAACAAATATAAACGTTCACATCGTTTCTAATCCTACGGCTCTAATACGGCTCCCAGATGGAGCGAGCGCGGGAGCCACGTCACATTCATCACTGTGAGTTTATTAAAATGATAAATGTAAATGAAGAAACGTTCGGTCGGAAGTGACAGAATCAGACGGAGGAACAGCTCAGAACATTTCACTGTCGATGCAATAATAATGTGATAAATGTGGTATTCTGAATGTCGCCTGTGCCTCGGACCCCAGATATAAAAAAAAAACAGATTATATTTAAGTCTAGTGTTTATTTTAAGAGTCTTTTTGTGAGACGTTTGACCCGGTCTCTGTCCTTTTGAACCGACCTGAAAAAAACAAAAATAAATTCTATAGATTGACGTGTTTTTAAAGTAAATAACCAAACGGTGGCTCAGTTGGTAGAGCGTTTTCAGTTTGTGTGTGTGGCTCTTGGTGTAAAAAGCTTTGAGTCGTGAATGTAGAAAAAAAACAAAAACACTGTTGAATCGGGTCACGAACGACACAAGACTCTTGTGTTTTAATCGAAACACGGCTCCACTTTAAAGCTTCAGAAAAAACAATGAGCTTTTGTGTTTTTGTCTCATGTGGATCCAGTGTTTCCAGAGAAATGAGCCACAACCAGGTCAAAACATCAGAGTTTTAGAAGAAGAAGAACTGTCCAGAGAATGATGATGATTATTATGATGATGATATCTCATAATAATCTAAAATCACACATCACACGCTTATGGCTCCAGAGGAAATTCAGAACAAGCAAAATCAGTTTACAGCAGTGGATGAAGTACTCGACTAAAGTATCACATGAAAAAGTATTAAAGTACCAGTTTGTATTTTGGAGTAAAGTATTTCAGTGTTAAATGTAAAGATACAGATGAAAATGAGACTTATTTGTTTAAGTTTTCCTCCTGAGTTTGGCGTGTGACCTCGCTCTTCTGACCCTGTTTCCTCTGTGTGTTCCAGGTCCTCCTGTAAGTACCACATCTCCTCCATGTCCAGGTTGTATCTGAGTGAATTGTTCCGGTGCCGCTGGTTTGCTCTTGGGGCTGAGCGCTTTGACACATGTACAGGACTCAAAGAGCGTCCCGTCTGGTCGGTTGTAAAACCAGATTCATTCACGCACACAAACCTGTCACTCTGAGGGCCCGAGGACCACCACGGAGCAGCGAGCGGCACATGGGCCCTCTGTGATGCTAACCTCCGCTAACACTGCCCATAAAACCAAATGAGCAGCAGTATTTTTCATATTCTGCACATAAACATGTAAACAATAGTCGTAATCGCCTCATTGGCTCTGCTGGTCACGTGACCTTTAGGTTTGGATCTAAAACACAATGATGATTTTTAAATATAAATTCAGACACATGTGGCTCAGATCAGATGTGCAGAAATGGGTCAGAAAGTCCATGCCCCGGAAACATGTAGCTGGGCCGGAGTTTAATGGCAAACGATCTCGGCAGGTGGCTCCTTCAGAACGAACCGTGAAACGACGCAGATAAACTTCTCCCCGGGGATTAACATTCAAAGCATATTTTGCCACTTGGGAAGAACTAACCTGATTGTACGGAGCTGTGAGAAGATCAGGCATCTGCTGTGGTCCACTGTGGTCCACTACGGCCCACTACGGCCCACTACGGCCCACTATGGTCCACTATGGTCCACTACGGCCCACTACGGCCCACTACGGTCCACTATGGTCCACTACTATAGTCTTCTATGGCCCATTAGTAGATCCACTCTGATCCTCTGTGGTCCTCTGTGGTCCTCTGTGGTCCTCTGTGGTCCTCTGTGGTCCTCTGTGGTCCCGTGTGGTCCTCTGTGGTCCTCTGTGGTCCTGTGTGGTCCCGTGTGGTCCTCTGTGGTCCTCTGTGGTCCTGTGTGGTCCTCTGTGGTCCTGTGTGGTCCTCTGTGGTCCACTCTGATCCACTGTGGTCCTCTGCGGTCCACTGTGGTCCTCTGTGGTCCTCTGTGGTCCTCTGTGGTTCTCTGTGGTCCTGTGCGGTCCTCTGTGGTCCTCTGTGGTCCTCTGTGGTCCTCTGTGGTCCTCTGTGGTCCTGTGCGGTCCTCTGTGGTCCTCTGTGGTCCTCTGCGGTCCACTGTGGTCCTCTGTGGTCCTCTGCGGTCCACTGTGGTCCTCTGTGGTCCTCTGTGGTCCTCTGTGGTCCTCTGTGGTCCTCTGCGGTCCTCTGTGGTCCTCTGCGGTCCTCTGTGGTCCTCTGTGGTCCTGTGTGGTCCTCTGTGGTCCTCTGTGGTCCTGTGCGGTCCTCTGTGGTCCACTGTGGTCCTCTGTGGTCCTCTGTGGTCCTCTGTGGTCCTCTGTGGTCCTGTGCGGTCCTCTGTGGTCCTCTGTGGTCCTCTGTGGTCCTCTGTGGTCCTCTGTGGTCCTCTGTGGTCCTCTGTGGTCCTGTGTGTAAAATGCTGGTGTGTTTTTGTTCTCACTCGTGTGTTTGGTGTGTGACCTCCTCAGGGAAAGAGCGGACGAGACGGATACCCGGTAAATCTCATTTGTTTTATTCACTCTGACGCTCCTTCTTCTTCTTCTTCTCCCTCTTCTTCTTCTTCTCCCTCTTCTTCTTCTTCTTCTTCTGCCCCTTCTCGTCTTCTTCAGTCTGATTCTTCATTTAATCTGATTCTTTTTCACAGTTTGACTTGATTTTCAGAGCAGTTTTCTTCGTGTTTGTTTCTGTTTCATTAGTCGATGTTTTTAGTTGCACACAGACGCACACAGACACACACAGACACACACAGACGCACACAGACGCACACAGACGCACACAGACGCACACAGACACACACAGACGCACACAGACGCACACAGACGCACACAGACGCACACAGACGCACACAGACGCACACAGACGCACACAGACGCACACAGACGCACACAGACACACACAGACACACACACACACACAGACACACACAGACACACACAGACACACACACACACACAGACGCACACAGACGCACACAGACGCACACAGACGCACACAGACACACACAGACGCACACAGACGCACACAGACACACACAGACGCACACAGACGCACACAGACGCACACAGACACACACACACACACAGACGCACACAGACGCACACAGACATTTTATATTTATAATTATCTCATGTTTATGGTGAAATTCAGAACATGCAAAAACAAACATAAGTGCTCAGTTTTGTTACTTAAGTAAAAGTAAAAATATCACGCAGAAAAATCTACTTCAGTAAAAGTATTTAAGTCCCTGTTTAAAATGTACTTTAAGAGTACAAAGTAAAAGTATTTCACACATGTGCTGAGATTCAACATGATTCATATTTTGGTTCAACAGAAAAAACATGAATCAGTTTTTTCATTTTTCTTTGTTTATTTTTTTACTTGAACTTGAAAACTTTAGTCCGAGTTTAAGAACATGATAAAAATAACCCCTCAGATAAAAGTACTTTAGTAGTGTGTGTGTGTGTGTGGGGGTGTGTGTGTGAGGGGGTGTGTGTGTGTGAGTGTGTGAGTGCATGAGTGTGTATGTGTGTGTCAGACACACACTTGCCTTGTGTGCGTCAGTTTTAAATTGACTTTAGTAATGTTGTAATAATATACTGTAACTGTGGACATCCAGAACAGCTGGTCAGAGCAGACGCTCCAGAGCCCCGCCCCCTCTGCCCCTCTGCCCCCCTGTGCCCCGCCCCTCTGACAGGTGGCGGCCTCTAGTGGACAGTCTTAAATCATCTCATCTCTGCTGTTTGTGTTTTAGTTTCATTAAATCCTCATCAGAGACGACGTCGTGTTTTTAGACTCACGTGAACTCAGCAGAAACACGACGACCTAAATACAACCACGAATAAATACAGACGTCAGATATATCAGAGATATGAACCAAGATGTATGGAGTTATGTAGTATTTATATATATATATAAATATTAATATTGTTGATGAATAAACCTGTGGATCTTTTATGAAAGGCCTGTTTCTGTGTTAAAGTGTGTGATGTTATGTCACACTTGTGTGTGTGATGTTATGTCACACTTGTGTGTGTGACACGGCCGTGATCATCTCTGAGTCTGGGGTTAAACTCAGACAGTTAAAGTCTCACTGGGACTGTCCAGTCCCCAGAGGCGGCTGAGTCCTGGCTCAGTCCCATTTGGATCCGCAATTTGCCCGGGTCCCTGGTCCCGGGTCCCTGGTCTGTTCAGGTCCCGTTCAGGTCCAGTTCAGGTCCAGTTCAGGTCCTCTTTAGGTCCTGTTTGGGCCCGAGTCCCGGGTGGGTCCTGCCTGGCAGAGCGCTCCCTCCTGACGGGAAATGCCTGCTCTAATTACACCCAGGTGGAGCTCTTCAAATCCGTCTGAGCTTTTGTGAGTTTGTTTGTCTGTGACTTTTTACGTCTTTCTCTTTGTCATTGTGGAAACAGCTGTAATTATCCACAGGGACATCTGGTGGTGAAAGTGAGACACGAGTTAAACACAGGAATCGATTCAATATTTGAAGTTTGATCATGAAACAAAGACGTGAGACTTAAAGGACCTGGGCCTTTTCATGAGTCTCATCGAGTTTAGACACAGACTCGTGTGTGTGCTGGACACTCAAAGCATTTAATCCTCCCTCAACCAGGAAGTAGCTCTGTTAGCATGCTAGTGACAGTTAAACTCTGCTCTGGTCTCGTCTCGGTGAATAATTAGGATTATGCTCGTGTTGGGAATGAGGAATAAGTTTGGAGCGAGTGAAGTCGTTTAGATGTTCACATTTTCACAAATCTCGGGGTCATTCTTGACAACGCTTTTAAATTTGACAAACAAATTGACAGCGTGGTCAGAGCTTTTTTCAGCTACATCTTTTAACAAAAGTTAAGCCATTTTTAAACCGCAATGACCTTGAGAAAACGATTCATGCTTTTATCAGCTCTAGAATAGATTATTGTAATTCACTTTATGTTGGTGTCTCTCAGTCGTCCCTGAGTCGCCTCCAACTTGTGCAAAATGCTGCAGCACGATTTTTAACCAACACATCCAGACGCCAACACATCACCCCAGTCCTTTATTCACTCCATTGGCTTCCTGTTTCTTTTAGAGTTGATTTTAAAATTTTACTTTTTGTTTTTAAAGTTCTTAATGGCCTCGCCCCGCCCCACCTGGATGAACTGTTGGTCCGAAATTCAAACCGGGCCTTGAGGTCATCGAATCAACTCCTTTTGGAAGTTCCGAAAACTAAATACAAACACTGGGGTGATCTTCTCTGTGGTTTGGCCCAAACTTTGGAACAAACTGCCCCCTGATGTGCACCATTACTGACTTTGGTCTTTTTAAATCCAGGCTCAAAACATATTTATTCAGACTGGCCTTCAACACCTAGTAATGTTGTGACACATTATCATTATTTATATTTTGTTGTATTAATGTATTTTATTCTATTTTATTCTCCTATTTTACTGTTTTAGTATGATTTTAACTTGTTTTAATTTGATTTTACTGGGAAGCACTTTGGTCACTTTGAGTGTTGTAAAGTGCTCTATAAATAAATGTTGATTGATTGATTTTGAATCAGGTACAGGAGCTTTAACATTTGGCTGCATCTTAAAGACGTCGTTCCAAATGTGTGTGTGCGTGTGTATGTGTGGTGTGTGGGTGGGGGTGGGTGTGTGTGTGTGTAGGGGTGTGGGTGTGTGGGGGGGGTTGTGTGCGTGTGTGCGTGTGTGTGTGTGTGGGTGTGTGTGTGTGGGTGTGTGTGTAGGAGATTAATCATAACGTCTGGTAGCTCACAGAGACGATCGTGTTTCGGCCGTTGAAAGTTTAAATCTTCGATGCTTTTGGAGCAGTTCTGTTTGTTCCGTGCAGATGGAGGACGCTGCAGTTTATGTTTGTCTAACAAAGGCCAGAGCTCTGCACCGGGAGGGCACCTGAGTCAAACCAGCGCCTGCAGCGGTCAGCGGTCTGCAGCGGTCTGCAGCGAGGCTTCGGTGTAAACTCCAGGGTGAAGTAAAGCAGACACAGAGTGCGCTCGGATTGTGTAACCGTGATCGCAGTTTTGAGCCATTATGGTCGTCACATTGATCACAAACATGTTCTTCTGTTTAAATGTTTTACTTTGGCTTTTTCAACCAATCAGCTGCTGTGACGATAAACCGCACAGAACCAGGGGACTGCGGCACAGATTTACACCAGATGCCCTTCCTTTTGTAACTCGCCACAAAAAGTCTTTGGAGAAGCCGACGGACGAGGGTCGAGTTCAGAAAAACAAAATGAACTGAGATAAAAATGAACTGATATTTATGCAAAGAAAGACCAAGAAAGACCAGACTGTGATTTACACGAAGAGTGGACAAATACACAACAAAACAAACACAAAACAAATACAGAACAAAACAAACAAACACAAAACAAACAAACAAACACAAAACAAACACAAACGAACACAAAACAAACAAACAAACACAAACACAAAACAAACACAAAACAAACACAAACGAACACAAAACAAACAAACAAACACAAACACAAAACAAACACAAAACAAACACAAACGAACACAAAACAAACAAACACAAAACAAATACAGAACAAACACAAAACAAACAAACAAACACAAAACAAACAAACACAAAACAAATACAGAACAAAACAAACAAACACAAACGAACACAAAACAAACACAAAACAAACAAACAAACACAAAACAAACACAAAACAAACACAAAACAAATACAGAACAAACACAAACGAACACAAAACGAACACAAAACAAATACAAAACAAACACAAACAAACACAGAACAAACACAAAACAAACAAACAAACACAAAACAAACAAACACAAAACAAATACAGAACAAAACAAACAAACACAAAACAAACACAAAACAAACACAAAACAAACACAAAACAAACACAAAACAAATACAGAACAAACAAACAAACACAAACAAACACAAAACACAAACAAACACAAACAAACAAACAAACACAAAACAAACAAACAAACACAAAAAACACAAACGAACACAAACAAACACAAAACAAACAAAAAACACAAAACAAACAAACAAACACAAACAAACACAAATAAACAAACACAAAACAAACACAAACAAACACACACACTGCACAGGTTCATTTAAACAGTAAAAACAGCTCATAAATGTCATAAATGTCATAAATGTCATAAATGTCATAAATGTTCATCACTTTATTAAAACGCTGCTGTGGCTCTGATCCTTCAAATGAGTTACTTTTTTGAGAAGCTTCACACTTTACACATCAATTAAATGTTTTTTTTTAGAAATGAAATCATATTTTTAGTTTTCTTTGCATCAAGAGCTTTAAGGGAAATCTGGTTTTCATTAAATGTTTGAGGATTTGTCTTAAATTACAACTAATCAATTCAAGGCCAGTTTATTTGAACAGAACAATTTGTACAAAGTCACTGACTGTGTTTTACAGAATAAGGACATTAAAATCACACAAAACAAAACATAAATAATCATCATAAACATCAACATTAAAGGAGAAAAGTGCAGAATAAACCCCTGAGTCACAGCAGAGAAACAGAACAGTCTGGATTTAAACATCGTCAAAGTCGAGGCCTGAGTCACATCCACAGGAAGAGAGAAGGTTTAAAGTGAACAAAACTCAAACACTGACTCACCAGGTTTAGTCCTGGTTTAGACCTGGTTTAGTCCTGGTTCAGTCCCGGTTTAGTCCTGGTTTAGTCCTGGTTTAGTCCTGGTTCAGTCCCGGTTTAGTCCTGGTTTAGTCCTGGTTTAGTCCTGGTTCAGTCCTGGTTTAGTCCAGGTTTAGTCCTGGTTTAGTCCTGGTTTAGTCCTGGTTCAGTCCTGGTTCAGTCCTGGTTTAGTCCTGGTTTAGTCCTGGTTTATTCCTGGTTTAGTCCTGGTTTAGTCCTGGTTTAGTCCTGGTTCAGTCCTGGTTTAGTCTCAGACTCATATTCATAAATATAGTAAAAAGCAGTGGGCCTAAACTGGAGCCTTGTGGTGCCCCTGGACAGTTCTCACTGTGACGCTGCTTTTTCTTGCGTTCAGTTTGTTCTCGTCTGAAGAAAGAGGAGATCACTGACATGTTTAATATCAGGACTTTTGTTTTTTATGGCTCTGGGGTCACTTTGTCTGAGCTTTGAACTTCTGGGACAAATGTGTTTGATGATTTCATTTTTGTTTAAATCCAGACACTAGTTTCACACACATGACCTGGCACACGCAGAAACACGTTAAACTAAATCTAATCTTTGATCAAACATAATAAACGGCAGACGTCCAGCGCGTTGACGTCTTATTGTTGTCGTCAGGTCGGTTTCCGTGGTTTCCAAAGTCTTAAAATTAAATCATTAAAGAATCAAAGTGGCGGCTGATCCTTTTCTCTGGACGTTGCATCACTTTCTCGTTCTGATTCCAAAAATCTCAAATCCTCACAAACAAATATGTCGGACAGCTGAGCCCGAGCGTCCGGCGGCGTGGAGTCTGCGTGCGGTGTCTCGTCCTCAGGTGGTCCTCACGTGTCTCTGCGGCGTGACGTTAATCAGACTTTTACGTTCAGCGTCAGGGAGAATAATAATATGATAAACAGTTTTAACGAAGGGCTGGTGTGTTTCCCTCGTTTAACCTCGTCACTTCTTCCTTTCATCAATCACACGCGGCGCTTTGAGTTTCACTAAATTAGCCTCCTCTGTCAAACAGTCCGCCCCCCGCCGCGGTCTCGTTCATCCGGAGCCCGCCGCCGCTCTGTGTACAGCAGCGCCGGGCTGTGACAGACGGAGGACCTCAGGACGCAAAAACAAACGCTCCGCCATTGTTCACGCGGCCGCAGATTAAAGCCAGGCCCGACTCTGCGTCTCGACTATTTGAAGTCGTTTTCCGGACAAACACAGAATCTCAAACTCTTTCCTCGTTTCTAAGCAGTGGGTTGTGTTTTCCGTACATCACATATTTGAGCGTCGTTAAACTTGGAGGTTTTTCCTCTAAACACGAGTCGAGCTGCGGCAAACTCGTGTTTCATTTTCAAACTCATTTGATCTGACGCGGCGGATTAATCTGAAGATTTAAAACAAAGACACAGAGAAACTGTAGTTCTGCTCTGCATTTGACCCAGGAGCCGCTCAGGAGCCGCTCGGGAGCCGCTCGGGAGCCGCTCGGGAGCCGCTCGGGAGCCGCTCAGGAGCCGCTCTCAGGGTGTTTTTTGTTGATGTGACAGACGCTGAGGACCAAACCCCAGACCTCCTCACTCTGAGGCCCCAGATATTATTCCAACTCCAACAAATGAGCACTGTCATTGTGTCCTTGGGCAAGACACTTCACCCACCTCACCCCAGTGTCTGTGTGTGTGTGTGTGTGATGTGTGTGTGAGCTCGTACAGGAGGCTGTGAGGAGCCGTCTGTGGGACTCGTCTGTGGGACTCGTCTGTGGGACTCGTCTGTGGGACTCGTCTGTGGGACTCGTCTGTGGGACTCGTCTGTGGGACTCGTTGTTAGGACTCGTTTGTGGGACTCGTCTGTGGGAGCCGTCTGCTCTGGGTGCAGACTCAGTGGTTTCTCGCTGCCTCCTCAACAATTACACTGGAATCGCTTCATTACACGTCTGTGCCCCAGGACCAGAGATTAGACATAATTAACAAAGCACAGACACACACAGACACACACACACAGACACAGACACACACACACAGACACAGACACACACACAGATGCACACACACATAGACAGACGCACACACAGATATACACACAAATGCCCCTGCACAGGGAAAACACACACACTCACACACAGGAAGTACACTGGGGTTCACACACACTCAGAGGATTTTCCAAACGTGTTTAGTGCAGGAGGTGAAGGTGAGGGGGAGGAGGGAGGTGAGGGGGAGGTGAGGGGGGAGGTGCTGAGTCGGCTGCTCCTTTGTGCTGAGGACAGTGATGTAGAAAAAGTCACAAAATAATAGTTTAATAAAATAATAATAATAATAATAATAATAATAATAATAATAATGTTAATAATAATAATAATAATAATAATAATAATAATAATAATAATAATAATAATAATAATAATAAAATAATAATAATAATAATAATAATAATAATAATAGTTCATTGTTGGACAGTTTCTAAACTGTAATAAAAAGTGAGAGAAAAGGTGCAGTGTGTAACTTTTCTGGTAGAAGATCCAACGTGTTCAGTGTCTGTGTGCACTGGTGTGTGTGTGTGTGTGTGGGGGGGGGGGGGGGGGGGGGGTTGTGTGTAAATATGTTGGGGTGTGTTTGTGTGTGTTTGTGTGTGTGGTTCTTGTAAAGCTTTGACCATTTAAATTATACAGAGTAAAGTCAAACTGAACGTGTTTGTGTTGATTCTGTTTCAGACTCTGATCTTCTGTTTCATTTGTTTTTCACGTCTGTTTCATTTTGAATTTGAGCCAAGATTTAAGAGCAGAAAATTGTACAGATTTGATTGGGATGAAGACGAAAGAACAAAACTGATCTGGACATGGATGATTCAGACACACACTCTCACACTCTCACACACTGTTACACACTCACACACTCTCACACACTGTTACACTCTCACACACACACACTCTCACACTCTCACACTCACACACTCACCCCCTCTCACACTACACTGATTAATACAGTTTTTCTCATGCTATTTTTACTCAAATCAGAATTGTATCTGTTGTGACGCCCAAACAACACGACACAACACGACACAATGCAGGCACAGACACATCAGATCAGGCTCAGGTCCAGTACATTTCATATCTGACCTTTGACCCTGTGTACTTCCATTAAAACATTAGCGCTGACCTCTGACCTCGTGTATTTAAGTCCTCGTGTTATCTCTGTGCTGTTGTTTGAATCATTGCGGGATAGAGACAGGAAGAGCACGAGGAGATTTAGAGTTTAGTCTGTGCTCGGCCTTAACCCCAGTGTGTTCAGCCACGAGTCTCACACACACAGACACACACACCCCCACACACACACCCCGACACACACACCCCGACACACACACGCACACACACTTTTTATAACGCACTTCTTTCCCCAAGGTCGCTCGTGTTTGTTCGCCGCAGGTTTGATTGACAGCGTTGCTAAGCGCCGCTCCCTGTTAAACCATTGATGTGGTGGGCGGGCCTGGCTCCTGATTGGCTCTTTGGTTGCTATGACGCTCGTGGCTGTAATTCCAAACATGGATCTCCTCAGGTCTAAGTCAGAGCAGCCAAACGTCTTCAGTCCTATGACTTTTACTTTGGATCATAACCTGTTCGACTGAGAGACTACGTGGACATTCTGAGGACCATAGTGGGACGATCACGTAAATGTTTCTGTGGAATATAAAGAGTTACTGGTTTGTAACGTTTAAAGAAATAAGCTCATCGTCCACTGCAGCGACAAAGAATCATGTTGAGAATCAGAATCAGACATAGTTTTATTTAGTGTGACTCCTGAGGTTCAGTGGTCAGTGTTTCTGCAGGACGCCAAATGAAAAAGCACCTGCACCAGAACATAGGTCCTCAAAGTTAGTTTTCTGAATAAGTGTTTTCTCCTGACCCTGTGTGGACCGGGCTGGACTCATGGGGCTGATAAAGAACGAGCTCAATCCTAAAGATTCACTTAAGTCCTGGTCCAAAGAGCTGCTGAGTGTGAAGTGATCCGTCCAGTCGTCCACTCGAGGGACGAAGAGCAAACTGAGGAGGAGGAGGAGGAGGGGGGGGAGGAGGAGGAGGGGGAGGAGGAAGAGGAGGAGGGGAGGGGGAGGGGGGGAGGAGGAGAAGAAGGAGGAAGAGGAGGAGGAGGAGGGGAGGGGGGGAGGAGGAGAAGGAGGAGGAGGAGGAGGAGGGGGAGAGGGAGGAGGGGGAGAGGGAGGAGGGGGAGGAGGGGGAGGAAGGGGAGGAGGAGGAGGAGGAGGAGGAGGAGGAGGAGGAGGAGGAGAGGGAGGAGGGGGAGAGGGAGGAGGGGGAGGAGGGGGAGGAAGGGGAGGAGGAGGAGGAGGAGGAGGAGGAGGAGGAGGAGGAGGAGGAGGAGGAGGAGGAGGAGGAGGAGGAGGAGGGGGAGGAGGAGGAGGAGGCTGATATCATCTTGAGCTTTTGCAGAGTTTGATCCAAAATGTGGATGTTGTTTCTTTTTCACACTAAATGTGTGTAATTCCTTTGAGACTCAGTCTCAGATGAAACTGACCGTTGAGCCGCAGATGTGAAGAAAAGACATTTGGGATGAAAACAATTATCGATAATTACTCAATAAAACAAAGAGCGTAGTTTATACAGAGTGTTGGATTTTACACAAATGAGACGTTTTGGCTCAGACGCAGAAGGAGGCGGAGCTTTGATGACGCAGGTCATTGGCTGATTGTTTCTGTTGATTTAAACTTTATGGTTCTGTCCGAGTCAGAACCAGCTCCTCTGGACATAACACAGAAACACACCAGACATCACCAAAACATCACCAAAACATCACCAAGACATCACCAAAACATCACCAAAACATCACCAGAACTCACCAAAACATCACCAAGACTCACCAGAATCATAAACCAAAAGAACCTGGAGAGACTGAAGACCCACGATGCATTTCACCATCACTGTCTGACTAAAATGTGTTTCTTCTTTAAACTTGTGATGTTCTCCGCTTCCTTCCTCTCTGTCCTCCTTCTCTCCTCCTTCTCTTTTCTCCTCTTTTCTTCTCTTTTCTCCTCTTTTCTTCTCTTTTCTCCTCTTTTCTTCCCTCTCTCAGACTCTGCTCATTTAATTCCGATTTCATTTTTCCACAAAAGACGATTCATTGGTTTCAGGAAAATGATTCTTTCCTCATTTTAATGATGGAGAAATGATTCACTGATCTGATTCTGGTCGGGGCTGATACCGAAACATTCACTGGATCAATATCAGCTTCAAATATCGGTTCAGTCGATATCCTGACGTTTAAACTGATTCAATGAGACGTTTACAGATCGAACCTGAAAGTCTCAGAATGTTTAAACTTTTATTTACACAAAGTCGTTCTGTCGTTACTGAAACAGCTCCATAAACATCTGGATGAGTTTTGTTTCAGTTTAAACTAAATAAATGTTTAGTCTCTGGTATCGGTATCTCTTAAAGTCACAGTATCAAAATCAGTATCGGATCTGAAAAAGCAGGAGGTGCATCTTTAAAGGATCAGTGTCGCCAAAACCTTCAAATAATGAAATAATCATTAATCCTGAAGCTCATGAGTCCAGAGGAGCCGCCAGACACAGACTCACGGCTCCTCTGGACTCACGGCTCCTCTGGACTCACGGCTCCTCTGGACTCACGGCTCCTCTGGACTCACGGCTCCTCTGGACTCACGGCTCTTCTGGACTCACGGCTCTTCTGAAGCTCATGTCCAGAGGAGCCGTGAGTCTGTGTCTCTGACCTGATCTGATTTTATGTCCTGAAGATTTAACAACATTAAATAATCTGTTTGAATCTGAATAATAATAATAATAATAATAATAATAATAATAATAATAATAATAATAATAATAATAATAATAATAATAATAATCTGTTTCTCTCCTCACAGGGTCCTCTGGGTTTGGACGGAAAACCAGTGAGTAAAGATCCACAGACTTCAGCTACAGGCTCTGACTCTCACTGTGGCTCTCACAGCGACTCTCTGGCTCTCTGACTCTCACCATGGCTCTGACTCTCTTCTTCTTTTCCAGGGCCCTGCCGGGCTCACTCTGACTCTAACTCTGACTCTGACTCTCACCGTGGCTCTGACTGTGGCTCTGATTGTGACTCTGACTGTGGCTCTGACTGTGGCTCTGATTGTGACTCTGACTGTGGCTCTGACTGTGGCTCTGACTGTGACTCTCACTTTGACTCTCACCATGGCTCTGACTGTGGCTCTGACTGTGACTCTCACCGTGGCTCTGACTGTGGCTCTGACTGTGACTCTCACCGTGGCTCTGACTGTTGCTCTCACTCTGACTCTCACTTTTGCGCTGACTGTGGCTCTCTGACTCTGACTGTGGCTCTCTGACTCTGACTGTGGCTCTGACTGTGGCTCTGACTCTGACTGTGGCTCTTTTCTTTTCCAGGGCCTGCCGGGGCTGAAGGGGAGTCAGGTCAGTGGCTCCCGTCTCTTTTGTTTCTTGTATCTCTTTCTCTCGTGGCGTCTTGGCGAGTGCGGCGCAGGTGGCGGTGAATCTCGAGCGCCGTCGTATGAATCTTTTTAAGTGTCCCACGGGGAGCGCCGGGCGGGAGACGGACGGCCCACTCCCGGGAGCCATCTTGTTTTAGGCCTCAGGGGAGTCATGGCTCAGCTCCGGCTCATCCGTCACGTCTGCGTCTGGAGGAGGACGAGGTTTTTACGCCGAAGGAGCCGTTTCCTCCAGAAATAAAAAGCACAGACGAAGGAAAAACAAATCAGAACTGTTACCATGGAAATTAACAACGAACACGCCCTGTCAGACGTCTGGACACGCCCCCTCGTTCAACACACGCCCTGTCAGACGTCTGGACACGCCCCCTCGTTCAACACACGCCCTGTCAGACGTCTGGACACGCCCCCTCGTCCATGTTTTATTTGTTTATTTTTCCTGCTTCTTAAACGTCTTTACTACATTATTCCATATTTGTTGCTTCACATATTATATTAGTAAAAATAAAGAAAAAAAAAAACACAACAAACAATGAGGGGGCGTGTCCAGACTTTTCACTGGTGGTTTATGTCGTTTGAAAGGTGAAAAGTCCTCAAAATGGCGCCTATAAACAGAAAGCTGAGTGCCGTGGTACTGAGCTCTTGACTCTTAAACCATAAAACAGGAGTGAGATGTTCATCAGCCGCATGTACTGAACACAACCAGGGCCGGTCCAGACTATAAGTGAACTAGGCCGCTGCTCAGGGGCCCGAGGTCACCAGGGGGCCCCCCATATATTTACACTGAAAATAATGCAATATGTAAAACTGCTCGGGTGTTTACAGCAGCTGAAATATCCCAAATGTACGTCAGGTGCACTGAGGCCCCTGAGGGACATTTGAACGGTTCTTTTTAGATAAAAAACATTTCAGTCTTTTGGTCAAATAAATAGAAACACAATCAGATAAGTGCCGAGGTGATGAGACCAGGGTCAAAATGTCAAAATGAATCACAAACAGCTGAGCCCAGGTCCACCCACTGTCGAGGGGCCCCAGGGACAGACTGTGCTGAGGGCCCCCTGAAAGCTGGAGCGGCCCTGATTACTCTCCCCTAAAGTAAAAGACTCGACTCACCACCGACGCTAAAGGGAAGAAATAATGTTCTATCGACAGGATTCAGACTCATGAAACGTGTGTTTAATCTGAACATAAAGAATTTATTATGGATTTATATCGAGTTTCACCTCCTGATCTGAGCCCATCAGAAAAGAAGAGAACAGATCAGAACAAAATGGATCAGAACAAAACGGATCAGAACAAAATGGATCAGAACAAAACAGATCAGAACAAAACGGATCAGAACAAAACAGCTGCTCGTTTATTTCCTTGTTTATTTATTTGACAGATATTTTCCATATTTCTCGTTTTGTCGTGAGCTCAGGTCCAACTACATGATTCAGCCCCGTGTCTGTCCTGAGTCTGTCACACGGAGCAGTTTCACTTTAGTTTGATTCATTTTCACGTTGTATAAACACAGACTCCATTTAAATGTAAGAGGCTCTAATAAAACAGGGCAGGTGGCTGAACGAAACAAAACAGCGCCCTCTGTTGGAGATTTAAACTGCAAATATCAGCCCCAAATATCGGCCAAACGAGTCTCTAAAATCTGTAAAAATGAGCCTGAACTGTGTTTTTTGTCACTTTGAGTCACAGCAACTGGGACAGTAAAAATCTAAATGTTTTATGTTTGGAATCAACAAAGTGAGTTCTAGTTTTTCAAAATATCAGGAATTTACGATTAAAATAAACATGTCCAGCAGTGTCTGCGTCGCCGTGGCGACTACAGCGGCCATTTTGTGATCAGTGCTTTTGTGATTTATGTTTAAAACGGACACGTAATAGTTTATATATAATTTATAAAGTATTTCTCGCTCTCGTATGTGTTTGATAATACTTTATATAAAGTATTTCTCACTCGTATGTGTTTGATAATACTTTATATAAAGTACTTCTCGCTCGTATGTGTTTGATAATACTTTATATAAAGTACTTCTCGCTCTCGTGTGTCTGGATGATGAACGGCGTTTTATTCCAGACCTGATTCTTGTCTCCTTCTGTTTCCTCCTCAGGGACCAGCTGGGCCCAAGGGAGAAAAGGTATGACCCTGAGTGGACAGAGGAACATGTGATTTATGCTGTATGTCAGTGTTTCTCAAACTGTGGTCCATGTACGACAGGTGGTCCACAGCGGCCTCTGGTGGTAGGAGGGGCGCTCTGCAGTTTGGGGATTGGTTTATTCTCATTTAAGTCCTGGTTTAGTCCTGGTTTAATCCTGGTTTAATCCTGGTTTAATCCTGGTTTAGACCTGGTTTAGTTCTGGTAAAGTCTCTCTTTAGATCTGGTTCTTGATGATATTTTTCTGTTTTTTGGTGTGAAAAGTTTGAGAAGCTCTGACTTAGTGTAAATCTCAGGTGTCGTCTATTTGTTCACTTTAGTTTTTCTTATTTTAGCTCAAACTTTTCAACACAAGTAGAAGAACAGACGTGTGTTCATTTCCACACACACTCAGATTATCTCCACTCTCGTTCTCACGTCAGGTTCTAAACAGGTTCAAAAACCTCCCATCGCTTCAACCATAGCCAGATGTTTGAGTTTTTTCATCAGTCCAAGATGTTTGGAGCCGTCGGTCCTGGCGGCGTTCCCCGCTGCACGTGGTCATCTGGGTTCCCGATAAGAGCTCTCGTAAATCGCCTCTGTCAGAAGCAGTGGCCGCTCCGATGAAGTGCGATTGTACAGGACAGACTCGGGTTCTTTTATGTAATCGCTCGGGTCGTTTCAGAGACGACAGCGAACACGCTCTGAAGCTCGTGTCAGTGTGACGCAGGAAGATACAGAGTGATTTATGCAGTAGTCCTCGTGCGCTCGGCGAGGCACATGACCCCGCTGCTTTTCCTTCCCGTTCACATTCATTAGTTACAGTAGGAGCCGTCGCTATGGTTACACAGAAGCACTGCACATGTTCCACACTGCGGCGCTGACAACACGATTTGACTGTTTCTGTTACAGGGAGACAGAGGAGATGTGGGGCCGAGGGTAAGGACCTTTGACCTTTGACCTTTGACTCAGCAATAAGGTAAAAACAGTCGTACAGTGCAGTAGTGCAGTACAGTACAGTACTGTATACATGTATGTAGTACATCGACACCAGAGACTGTAAATACTTAAACTTAAGAACATGTTTTTAAATGTTGATTTATTCAAACATAAAGTCTCACAGTGACAGTGCGGCCTGTGCTCTGACACTCTGAGGCTTTTATTCTGTTTTAATGAAACTCCAGTGTTTTCCTGTTTCTTGTGCTGAAGCTCGGCGCGAAACATTGATTTATAAAATAAAACCAATGATGAAACGTTGGAAAAGTGGAGTAAGGTAAGTGGATCAGGACGTGACCTAAATGTGTCATCAGCTCCACAGGCTCCGCCCACGCGTCAGGTTTACACTCATGACGTCTGAGGAAAACACTGATTTATATATTTGAACTGACAAATAATGAGTCAGAAACACCAAACCTGAAACTCTGCAGCAGACAGACCATAATGAATGAAAAAGTACTTCCTTGTTATCACATCAGCGGAAAACTGCAGTACACAGCCACACAGTAAATACAGGCAGATTACAGGTTTACGGCCCGGGACATGGAACGCTCAGCACTTTTAATACTTCAAACTCCTGTTTATCCCAACGACCCGGTCTCCCTCTGAGGTTTCCCTCGGCCACAGCCTCAAACACAAACTGAGCAAATGTTTTATCAAAAATCACCAAAGACTCGTCACATCTGAGGCACCGAGCCCAGAGCCGGAGACTCATCTGCTTCACTCTGGAGTTTGGTTTTTCTGTGATATTAACGGCCCCTGAAGGAGGAGGATCCACACTGTAAAGATCAGAGCTGTTTTCCAGTGGTTTGAGTCTCCTGGTGGTGGTTTGGATTCAGCTCAATGTGAACCATGTTTCAAACGACATGTTTCTTTATAAATGAAACTACTGTCGCCCACATGAGCTCAGAGAAAAGAACAGAGTGGAACTTTAGTGAAAACCAGAGGAACGACACCAGAGATCATTGACACAGGGTTTGATTATGTGGTAAATCTCAGTCATTTCATAGGATTTTTATAGTATTTCCTACTTTTTCATCTGATAATACTTATTTTAGAGTCTGCTTCAAAAATACTTATTTGAGGCTGTAGTTTGGTACAATCCCAATGTCATTTATTTAGACAAACATCTGATTTTAATATTCACCCTGGACACACGCAGAGCCTCATGTTCTGTGCAGTACAACATACAACAGGAGCTCACGCGGCGCACGGCGCGGCCCTCGGTGCGGCGGAGGTCAGGATCAAATCAGTTGGATTCTGTTTTTGCCGGACGCTGGAGTGACCACAGACTTTTCTCTTAATAAGTGAGTCGCTCTCGTGTGAAGACGTCTGGAGCTCAAAGGCCCTGACCCGAAGAAGAGCCTCAGTGCATCTTTAAGTACATGTAGTATATGTACTTAAGTACATGTAGTATATGCACTCAAGTACATGTAGTATATGTACTTAAGTACATGTAGTATATGTACTTAAGTACATGTAGTATATGTACTCAAGTACATGTAGTATATGTACTTAAGTACATATACTACATGTACTTAAGTACATGTAGTATATGTACTTAAGTACATGTAGTATATGTACTCAAGTACATGTAGTATATGTACTTAAGTACATGTAGCAAATGTACTCAAGTACATGTAGCAAATGTACTCAAGTACATGTAGCATATGTACTCAAGTACATGTAGCAAATGTACTCAAGTACATGTAGCATATGTACTCAAGTACATGTAGCATATGTACTCAAGTACATGTAGCATATGTACTCAAGTACATGTAGCATATGTACTCAAGTACATGTAGCATATGTACTCAAGTACATGTTGCATATGTACTCAAGTACATGTTGCATATGTACTCAAGTACATGTAGCATATGTACTCAAGTACATGTTGCATATGTACTCAAGTACATGTTGCATATGTACTTAAGTACATGTAGTATATGTACTCAAGTACATGTAGTATATGTACTCAAGTACATGTAGTATATGCACTCAAGTACATGTAGTATATGTACTTAAGTAGTTAATCCCAAACCCAAAGCCTCAAATATGAAACATTTTCCTGAGTCCAGCTCCGTTCCTTGTTCCGTGTAAAGCTTCACTTCTGCTCCGGCTCAAACGGCTCCAGATCCTGTTGTCGTCTAAACCATAAATCCAAACTTTGGCTCGAGGTGAAGACCACAGAGTCCAGCGCTGGCGGCGGCGCGATGGCGACGAGTAAAAACTGAGGCCTCAGAGAAACTCACGTCAGAGCAGAGAAAACGCCACGACTGCTACACGTACAACACGTCTACTACACGTCTACTACATGTACAACACGTCTACTACACGTCTACTACATGTACAACACGTCTACTACATGTACAACACGTCTACTACATGTACAACACGTCTACAACACGTCTACTACATGTACAACACATCTACTACACGTCTACTACATGTACAACACGTCTACTACATGTACAACACGTCTACTACATGTACAACACGTCTACTACATGTACAACACGTCTACAACACGTCTACTACATGTACAACACATCTACTACACGTCTACTACACGTACAACACATCTACTACACGTCTACTACATGTACAACACGTCTACAACACGTCTACTACATGTACAACACGTCTACTACATGTACAACACGTCTACTACACGCACAACACGTCTACTACACGTCTACTACACGTACAACACGTCTACAACACGTCTACTACATGTACAACACGTCTACTACACGCACAACACGTCTACTACACGTCTACTACACGTACAACACGTCTACTACACGTACAACACGTCTACTACACGCACAACACGTCTACTACACGTACAACACGTCTACTACACGTACAACACGTCTACTACACGTCTACTACATGTACAACACGACCACATTCGCTACACACACAACCTTTAATGTTTCTGAGGAGTTTGAAGGTAGTGTTGTTTTTGTGCGTGTGTGTTTGTGTGTGTTTGTGTGTGTGTGTTGGGGTGTGTGTGTGTTTGTGTGTGTGGGGGTGTGTGTGTGTTTGTGTGTGTGTGTGTTTGCGTGTGTGTGTGTTTGTGCGTCTCTGTTCAAAGTTTATTTCTTGTCGTCTGGGGCTGTGTTTTCCTCGATGTTTTTTCTTGTTCATATTTTGTTGAGACCCAGAGTCACATGAAGCTCTGGGCTCTCCCTCGTGTGGATCTGACCCGGTTCCTCTAGAGGTGAACAGGAAGTGGCCGTGTGTCTCTGTTTACTTCCTGTCATCCATCTTCTTTTGGCGTTTCATTGACGCTCAGGACGACAAAGACATTAAAATGTGCTCAGACTCTGTGGAGGTCACATGGTCAGACGGCTCCGCCCCCTCGTCAGGAGTCACTCAAAACTGTGACAAGAAAGAGTGAAAACTAAGAGTGACTTTAACCTAAGAAACACTCCCAGAGCACTCTCCCAGAACACTCCTGTAACACTCTCCAAACACTCGGGTCATCAGTGAAACCTACAAACACAAGCTCCTTTAAAGACCATTTTTATCCCTCAGTCTGCTCCTCTGGGTCTGCTCCTCTGGGTCTGCTCCTCTGGGTCTGCTCCTCTGGGTCTGCTCCTCTGGGTCTGCTCCTCTGGGTCTGCTGTGTCATTGAGCAAGACACTCACCCCCCCTCACCCCAGTGTGTGTGTGTCTGTGTGTGTCTGTGTGTGTGTGTCTGTGTGTGTTTGTGTCTGAGTCTTGAAGGTGGAATAATAGTCTGACCATTTACCAACAACATGTGAAACAGATGAGTTTAATGCCACCGTGGAACATTCAGAATCTCCATGGAAACAGATCAGACTCCACAGTGTTTCTCTGCTGGTCTGTCCTCTGTCCTCTGTCCTCTGTCCTCTGTCCTCTGTCCTCTGTCCACAGATGTGTTTAAGTTCCGTTGTCGTTTGTTTCCACAGGGTCCTCCAAACTACAGCACATTTGCCAATCTGCACAGTAACCAGATTCTGACCGTGAAGGTTTGTCCCACAGACTCTGACGCCCCCTGCTGTCCCCCGGCCGCTCTGCTCCTGTGTGCCTCTACTTTCACTTTCACTTTCACTTTAGGATCATGAGTCTTGTCGTTCTGAGCCGCTGTCGTTCTGCTGTAGTCTGTAACATTTCTGCACGTCCACTCACACCTGCCTCTGTTTCTGTTCTCCTCCTCTTCTCTTTTCTTCTCCTCTTCTCTCCCCTTTTCTCCTCCTCTCCTCCTCTTCTCTTTTCTTCTCCTCTTCTCTCCTCCTCTTCTCTTTTCTTCTCCTCTTCTCTCCCCCTTTCTCCTCTTCTCTCCTCCTCTTCTCTTTTCTTCTCCTCTTCTCTCCTCCTCTTCTCTCCTCCTCTTCTCTTTTCTTCTCCTCTTCTCTCCCCCTTTCTCCTCTTCTCTCCTCCTCTTCTCTCCTCCTCTTCTCTCCTCCTCTTCTCTTTTCTTCTCCTCTTCTCTCCCCCTTTCTCCTCCTCTCCTCCTCTTCTCTCCTCCTCTTCTCTTCGTTCACTCTTCTTCAGATGGTCTTCCCTCGTTATGACCACGGCTTTATCGCTGGAGAACAAACCAGCAGCTTTCAGAGAAGATTTCTGAAGGTAGATCTGGGATTGAGAGGTGGAGGAGGTGGAGGAGGTGGAGGGAGGTGGAGGGAGGTGGAGGAGGTGGGGGGGGGGGTGGATGGAGATGGAAGAGGTGGAGGGAGGAAGAAGGAGGTAAAAGGAGGTGGAAGGAAGGAAGGAAGGAAGATGGTGTGAGGTGGAGGTGGACTGAGGTGGAGGTGGAGTGAGGTGGAGGAGTGAGGTGGAGGTGGAGTGAGGTGGAGGAGTGAGGTGGAGGTGGAGTGAGGTGGAGGAGTGAGGTGGAGGTGGAGTGAGGTGGAGTGAGGTGGAGGTGGAGTGAGGTGGAGGAGTGAGGTGGAGTGAGGTGGAGGTGGAGTGAGGTGGAGGAGTGAGGTGGAGGTGGAGTGAGGTGGAGGAGTGAGGTGGAGGTGGAGTGAGGTGGAGGTGGAGTGAGGTGGAGGTGGAGTGAGGTGGAGGAGTGAGGTGGAGGTGGAGTGAGGTGGAGGTGGAGTGAGGTGGAGGAGTGAGGTGGAGTGAGGTGGAGGTGGAGTGAGGTGGAGGAGTGAGGTGGAGTGAGGTGGAGGTGGAGTGAGGTGGAGGAGTGAGGTGGAGGTGGAGTGAGGTGGAGGTGGAGTGAGGTGGAGGAGTGAGGTGGAGTGAGGTGGAGGTGGAGTGAGGTGGAGGAGTGAGGTGGAGTGAGGTGGAGGTGGAGTGAGGTGGAGGAGTGAGGTGGAGGTGGAGTGAGGTGGAGGTGGAGTGAGGTGGAGGAGTGAGGTGGAGTGAGGTGGAGGTGGAGTGAGGTGGAGGTGGAGTGAGGTGGAGGAGGGAGGTGGAGGAGTGAGGTGGAGGTGGAGTGAGGTGGAGGAGGGAGGTGGAGGAGGGAGGTGGAGGTGGAGGTGGAGTGAGGTGGAGGTGGAGTGAGGTGGAGGAGGGAGGTGGAGGAGGGAGGTGGAGGTGGAGTGAGGTGGAGGTGGAGATGTGTCTCATATAAACGTCTCTTTTCTCAGATAAACTGTCGTCTCTTTGTTGCTCAGTGTTTTTCTTGCGTCTCCTTCAGGGGGACCAAGGTCAGGCTGGACCTCCAGGGGCCCCCGGGCTCCCCGGGCCCCCCGGCCCCCGCGGACCTCCAGGGAACACGGGCAAAGACGGACCTCGAGGCCCCACCGGAGAACCGGTGAGTTACTCTGATTTAAACACAAAAATATGACAAATAAAAAACAAAACCACTGACTGAAAAAAACAGAAAACACTTTAGATTTATATTATTTATATATATATATATATATATATATATATATATATATATATATATATATATATATATATATATATATATATATATATATATATATATATATTTCTGGATGAAGTGCCCTTCAGAGTGTCCAGACGTGAGGCCGAGGTCAGGGTCTTGTCCTCGGGCCTCGTCTCTGTGTTGGACTTGTTCTTCTGGTTTGGGGGTGTGGCCTAAACTCTGAGAAACATCAACGTCCAAAAGAAACTGACCCCAGCTCTGTCCTGCTCCACCTCTGTCTGTCCCTCTCTCTCCCTCTTTCTCTCCCTCCTTCTCCCTCCCTCCCTCTCCTCCTCCTCCTCTGTTTGTAAGTTTCCTGAAACTCGCTGAGTCGGGTCTGTGGAGTTTTTGCTCAGAGTCAGATTCTCAGAATAATTTGTTTTTAGGGCCAGGACTTTTTAGGACTTAAATCTGTAGTAAAAATATTAACTTAGACCAAAGACAAAAGTGACAGAGTGAAGCTCATCGAGGCTGGAGCAGGTACAGGAGTGAGTGTCATAGCCAAAGAGCCAATCAGGAGTGAGGATGTTGAAGGTCCCGCCCCTTCAGCCCACACCGCTGGTTTAACAGGGAGCGGGCGCTTAGCAACGCTGTCAATCAAACCTGTTGCTAAGGCTAACAGGAGCGACCTCGGGGAATTGGAGTCGGAGTCGATGGAGCAGGAAGTGCACCCATGATCACTTCCTGTTTGTAGCGCGGTGGCTAACAGGTTAGCTCTGTGCATTTAAAGTGTGTGGTATAAAGACACAGTGTGCGACATGTGAGCGACACAGATCGTTTCAAAGTGTTTACACAAAAGAACAAAACAGACAAACTGACCAGAACGAGACGCACAACAAGAACAGAGAGAAAAAACAGAAGAGGAAACAAAGTGAGAGCAGCAGAGCAGATGGTTCTACACGTTTATGTGTCGACCGCGTCGCTGGGATTAGATTTAAATTTACACGCAACATGAAATAAAACACTAAAGGCCCATGTGACTCTAATGTTTCATCATCACAAACAGACCTGGACCTGGGCTTCATTACACATGGTTCTTCTCTCAAAGTTCTTCTCTCAAACTGAAAACACTCTGTTCCACCTTGTGATGTCATCATGTGGTGATACAGGAAGTGCTCCTCTGTGTTTTTAAACTCCACCTTCACTAGAATCATATGATAGATAGATTATTTCAGTCCTGGAGTTGTCTCTTATCTGAACTAAAGGTAAAAGGAGGAGTTCACTTGAAAACTACCACCTGAAGAATGAGCAGAACATCAGCTCAGACTGAGGCATTAAGAAGCTCCTGATACGATATAAACCTCAATACACAGACCATGATACGATATTAACTCGACTCAGTTTATACGAGCTCCACATTTACACAGACTCTGAAGAATCAGATAAAACAAATGAGACACTAAAGTCTGAGTTAAACTGAAGTTAATGTGAAATAAACAGTTTAAATCAACAAGAGTCAAATGTTCTGCACAAACCAGTCTCTTTTTATTTCTGCACATCCCACTCCCTGAGACTTTAGACGTGTCCTGTCCACACTGAGGACAGACTGTGGGACAGTGTGTGTGTGTATCTGTATGTCTGTGTCTGTGTGTCTGTGTGTAGTTAGTGTGTGTGTTGTGTTACACTGACCTCTTGTGGCAGAATCATAAACTTCTCTCTTTTCTTCAGGGTTTTCCAGGTCGTGACGGTTATGAGGTAAATTTTTCTTTAATTTCATGTTTTTGTGACTGACTCTAAACTTTAATCATTTTATTTCTACATTTTATTTTTTTTAATTTATTTATTTTTTTCAGGGAGCTCCAGGGACGCCAGGAAAACCTGTGAGATTCTACTTAACTTTTATTTTATTTGGATTATATTTTTTATTATCTTTGAGTGTTGTGTGTTTGTGTGTTTAAGTGTTGTGTGTGTTGTTGTGTGTGTGTGTGTTGTTGTGTTTAAGTGTTGTGTTTGTGTGTTGTGTTTAAGTGTTGTGTGTTTGTGTTTTCAGGGGGAGGACGGTGAACCTGGAGAACCTGGACCTCAGGGGCCTCCAGGACAGAAGGTGAAACACTGATTTACCTGCTCCTGTGTGTGTGTGTGTGTGTGTGTTTGTGTGATATGTGTGTGGGGGTGTGTGTGTTTGTGTGTGACATGTTTGTGTGTGTGACGTGTGTGTGTTTGTGTGTGACATGTGTGTGTTTGTGTGTGTGTTTGTGTGACATGTGAGTGTTTGTGTGTGAGACTTGTGTGTGTTGGCGTGTGTTTGTGTGTGTTTGTGTGACGTGTGTGTGTTTGTGTGTGACATGTTTGTGTGTGTGACATGTGTGTGTTTGTGTGTGACGTGTGTGTGACATGTGTGTTTGTGTGTGACATGTGTGTGTTTGTGTGTGACAGGGGTGTGTTTGTGTGTGTGTTTGTGTGACATGTGTGTGTTTGTGTGTGACGTGTGTGTGTTTGTGTTTGACTTGTGTGTGTTTGTGTGACGTGTGTGTGTTTGTGTGTGAGACTTGTGTGTGTTGGCGTGTGTTTGTGTGTGTTTGTGTGACGTGTGTGTGTTTGTGTGTGTTTGTGTGACGTGTGTGTGTTTGTGTGTGTTTGTGTGACATGTGTGTGTTTGTGTGTTTCCTGATCACTTGTTCTGTTTCAGGGGGACGTTGGTCATGTGTGTGACGTGTGTGTGTGTGTTTGTGTTTGACTTGTGTGTGTTTGTGTGACGTGTGTGTGTTTGTGTGTGTGTGAGACTTGTGTGTGTTGGGGTGTGTTTGTGTGTGTTTGTGTGTGTTTGTGTGTGAGATGTGTGTGTTTGTGTGACGTGTGTGTGTTTGTGTGACATGTGTGTGTTTGTGTGTGTGTGTTTGTGTGTATGTGTGTGTGTGTGTTTGTGTGATATGTGTGTGGCATGTGTGTGTTTGTGTGTGTATGTGTGTGTGTGTGTGTGTGTTTGTGTGTATGTGTGTGTGTTTGTGTGTGTGTTTCCTGATGACTTGTTCTGTTTCAGGGGGACGTTGGTTTTGGAGAGAAAGGCGAGCGTGGAGTGGACGGGACGCCCGGGGTCAAGGTCATCACAAAAACAGACTCACGTCATTCAGGGTTTTATTTATTTATTTTTACAACTTTCTACAATTTATTAAACAAATCTACAATTTTTTAAAATATATTTTATATTCAAATCCTCAGTGTCCCTCCTTTGTTTTGTCAAATATTTATTAGAGATATTTACGTTTTTTTCTGTAGTTCACTGGTCTCTGTATCCTCGGGTCACGTTCTAAAAATAACTCACAATATCATCTTTATTTTTTACATTATTCTCTCTGTTTTTGTCTGTAAAACCCCTCACCACACACTTTATACACTTTTCTCACACAGACGTTAACATTTTCTCACATTTCTCTCTCGTTTAAACTCTCTCAAAGTTCAAACCTTCGTAGGCGTCTTTGTCGGTGCAGAACGTTTCATCGACATTGTGGGTTTTGCAAACGTACAGCACTTCAGAGTCACACTGAGATCCAACGTTTATGTAAATTTGTCTGAACACATTCTGTACTGACTCAGACGATGTAAAACTGCACACAGAAAATCCGTCAAACAGCGAGACCACGAAAGGTGAACCACGAAACAGCGAGGGACGTGTGTAAATAATTCCATATTTGGCTCTTACACATTTTTCTTTGTCGTCTGTGAGTTTATAAAATGTAGAAAATAGTAAAAATACATAAATAAAACACTGAATGAGCGCGAGTCCAAACTTCTGCCTGGTCGTGTAAATGAAAAACATGTGAATGACTTTATATTAATTACAGGGGGACAAGGGGGAGACGGGAGAGCAGGGACCTCAGGGACCTCAGGGGCCTCAGGGGCCAGTGGTAGGTTCCTGTCTGTCTGCGGTGTTTCTCTGTGTAATGACGGACGACGATAACAAACATAAGCGTCGTGTGTCCAGGGTTACCCCGGGGAAAAAGGCTCCTCCGGCTCCTCCGACATCATCGACTTTAATGGAAAACTCCTGGACGCGTTTCAGGTGAGGCCTTATCTCACAGACGCGGCGGCTTTTGTGAAACAGTATCGAGTTCACAATATATCGAATGTGAAACATAAGTGAACACGGCACCGGGCGCAGAGGGACCTCGGGACCTCGGGACCTCAGACCTAAAGAAACTGTTTGTGTTTGACAGGCCATCGACACCATCAGCGTCTCGGTAACACTGAAGCATGTGTGTCCAGTGCACGCTAACACTTTGGACCGTAACCACTGACACACGCATTAAAACGCCGCGTTAAACCCCCGTCTGCACTGAGCGTGTGCACGA